>NC_088405.1:69894202-70194202 GCF_034236695.1 Oncorhynchus nerka
GGTCCTCACTCACCTGCATAACACAGTCGCTCTTCTTTTGGATAATTTTCCAATAGCAATCTCTGGTCGGGAGCCAAAGTCCGTCAAGCTCTGGATCAATGTGGTGCCAATCACTTCATCAAAGCCAAAAAGCATTCAACACTGCCTGAAGTGTAGTTCAACAGTATCTGATCAATTCAGTTGACAAAAGGTGACGACCCAGGCTAAGGAGGAGGTGTTAAGACAAAGGGATTTTTAACAGCTACACTCATCGAATAGATGAAGGGCATGCTTTTTCATTGACTGAGAACTCCCGAAGATGTCATTATGAAGCTCAAGCTGGAGATCTGAGATCTATTAATTAAGATTCCATCAGGAAGAAGAAGACGTATTGGGAGGTCGAGGGGGAGGTGAAAATACGTTTCTCAAGGTGAAGGAATACTGAATTCATAAAATTTCTCAGTAACAAACTTTCCAAACTCGTACTGTAGGCCTAGTTTTCCAATGGTGACGGTTTTAAAGACATGGAGATATCTCAAGGTCAATAGACCCCAAAGCTTGTTTTACCACTCATAGCAATCCAAGTTCTACAGTACCAGTCAAAGGTTTGAACACACCTACTCATTCAAGGGTTTTTATTGATTTGTACTATTTTCTACATTGTAGAATAATAGCGAAGACATCAAAACTATGAAATAACACATATGGAATCATGTAGTAACCACAAAAGTGTTCAACAAATCAAAATATATTTTATATTTGAGATACTTCAAAGTAGCCACCCTTTGCCTTGATGACAGCTTTGCACACTCTTGGCATTCTCTTAACCAGCTTCATGAGGTGGTCACCTGGAATGCATTTCTATTAACAGCTGTGCCTTGTTAAAAGTTCATTTGTGGAATTTATTTCCTTCTTAATGCGTTTGAGCCAATCAGTTGTGTTGTGACATGGTTGGGGTGGTATACATAAGATAGCCCTATTTGGTAAAAGACCAAGTCCATATTATGGCAAGAACAGTTCAAATAAGAAAAGAGAAATGACAGTCCATCAGTACTTTAAGACGAGAAGGTCAGTCAATACGGAGAATTTCAAGAACTTTGAAAGTTTCTTCAAGTGCAGTTGCATAAACCATCAAGCACTATGATGAAACTGGCTCTCATGAAGACCTCCACATGAAAGGAAGACCCAGAGTTACCTTTGCAGAGGATAAGTTCATTAGAGTTACCATCCTCAGAAATTGCAGCCCAAATAAATGCTTCACAGTGTTCCAGTAACAGACACATCTCAACCTCAACTGTTCAGAGGAGACTGTGTAAATCAGGCCTTCATGGTCGAATTGCTGCAAATAAGTCTAAATTTAAGATTTTTGGTCCCAACCGCCGTGTTTTTGTGAGACGCAGAGTAGGTGAACGGATGATCTCCGCATCTATGGTTCCCACCATGAAGCATGGAGGATGAAGTGTGATTATGTGGGGGTGCTTTGCTGGTGACACTGTCAGTGATTTATTTAAAATTCAAGGCACATTTAACCAGCATGACTACCACAGCATTCTGCAGCGATATGCCATCCCATCTGGTTTGCACTTAGTGGGACTATCATTGGTTTTTCAACAGGACAATGACACAACACACCTCCAGGCTGTGTAAGGGCTACTTGACCAAGAAGGAGAGCAATGGAGTGCTGCATCAGATGACCTGGCCTCCACATTCACCCTACCTCAAATTTAGATAATTTGGGATGATTTGGACCGCAGAGCGAAGGAAAAGCAGCCAACACGTGTTCAGCATATGTGGGAACTCCTTCAAGACTGTTGGAAAAGCATTCTTCATGAAGCTGGTTGAGAGAATGCCAAGAGTGTGCAAAGCTGCCATCAAGGCATTTTTTATTTTTTTATTTAATTTTTTTATTTCACCTTTATTTAACCAGGTAGGCTAGTTGAGAACAAGTTCTCATTTGCAACTGCGACCTGGCCAAGATAAAGCATAGCAGTGTGAACAGATAACACAGAGTTACACATGGAGTAAACAATTAACAAGTCAATAACACAGTAGAAAAAAAAATGGGCAGTCTATATACAATGTGTGCAAAAGGCATGAGGAGGTAGGCGAATAATACAATTGGTGGCTACTTTGAAGAATCTCAAATATAAAATACATTTTGATTTGTTTATCACTTATTTGGTAACTACATGATTCCATATGTGTTATTTCATAGTTTTGATGTATTCACTATTATTCTACAATGTTAAAAATAGTACAAATAAAGAAAAACCCTTGAATGATTAGGTGTGTCCAAACTTTTGACTGGTACTGTATATCGACAGTAATGACAGGGAGATGTCACCTCCCCTGCTTAATGCTAGTGTGATTGACAGAAGAAGCACTTTAACAGTGAATAGACATTTATAACAGGTGTGAGTGACTGGGTGTATGTCGTCAGCATAATGAGTAGGCCTTCGTAGAGGGAGCACCCAGAGCCTCAGGAGCAGCAGGTCTGATTCCTAGATTGTGGATTAATCAGAACTAAATGTGCCGAGCCACACCCGGCCACGACCCCTGCAGCTGACCCCCTCCGAGCCTAATGAGGTCACTTCTGTTGGCCCGCTGGAGGCGCCTGGCGTGGGATAGGCTACCTTCATCCTCCACGCTGCGTCCTGTGACATCTCCATAATAGATGGCTTCCAGACGATGGCAGGAAATTAACTAATCCACCAGGACCCAGGCGGGCAAGCAGCAGGCAACCTTGACTTGCCTGCAACACAGGAGAGAGAGGAGCGGCAGGCCGTACGCCTGTCTCATTGTCTCACTGTCTGCACAGCACAGTTTGGTACCGGTGAATGATTATTAATGTACAATACGGGTGCCATGATAATATTATTGTGATGGATAGCAGGGAAAGGGTAGATTTATGCTGTTGTGTGCTGGCGGAATTAATGGCAAATTGTCAATCAGGCAGTCTGTGCTGATGTCACTGCTATTGGTTGGCAGGGTTTATCAAAATTGTTAAAGCGAGACAATTGTCCGTCTGCCTCAGGGCACAATGGAGATTTGAACGAGGATGGGTAGGATTAGACGTAGGATTCTCTTGTCCTTCGCTTGTAAACAACTTTACATGTAATGACGTTGGCCATCCATGTGTAAAAATGGCCAAAATATGTCAACTGCAAATTACAGCTAAAAGATGCATACCGAGACCAATAGTCAATCATTGCTATAAGTGTAAAAATTTTCTAGATATTGTATGTATTTCCCCCTCTTTTACTATGAAGTGACTGTGACTGGCTTGGCCAATCTAAATTGATGTGCAATTCTACATGAGCAGTTAATTCATGGCCAGATGGCCGGGTTGGGTAGGTTTCTTTCTAAATGTAATCCTTGCAGTTACTTATCCAAAATTGTAATCAGTAAGGTAATATGATTGGTTTCCATTACTTTTGGATTACTTCCCCCTTAAGAGGCATTAGAAGAAGACAAAAGGATCCATCAAACGCATTTGTGAACCCAACTGTGGTTAGTGACGACTATGATTTCCCATTGTAGCCAATTCAGTTGTAGAAATTCCATTACCGATTTTCAGAATTTTGCATTTTAGTCACTTAATAATTTATTAACAAAATTGATATCAGTAAACACACTATCACTAATTGATAGGTATACCTTTACTTGTTACTTCTGTGAACTTTAATTATCCTTCCAGAAATGAGAAAATATCTTAAATATGTGGGTTTTTGGTAACGGAATTACAAGGCAATGTTTCTTAAACTTACAGAAGGCAGAAAAACTTCTCCAAAACGAAATATAAGTGTTGATAAAAGTTGTCAGTGGTCTTCAACATTATTGTGTTTTGATGTATTTCTAATATATGTATATATATATATATTTATTCTTTTACCCCTTTTTCTCCCCAAATTCATGGCATCCAATTAGTAGTTACAGTCTTGTCCCATCGCTGCAACTCCTGTACGGACTTGGGAGAGGCGAAGGTCGAGAGCCTCCAAAACACAACCCAGCCAAGCCGCCCACTTAACCCAGACGTACTAATGTATCTGAGTAAACACTGTACACCTGTGACCATGTCAGCATGCATTGTGCCCGCCACAGGAGTTGCTAATGTGCAATGGGACAAGAACATCAATGCCAGCCAGACCGTCCCCCAACCCGGATGATGCTGGGCCAATTGTGCGCCGCCCCAAGGGTCTCCTATGTCGCGGCCGGCTATTACAGAACCTGGACTCGAACCAAGATCTCTAGTGCCCTAGACCACTGAACCGTTTGCGAGGCCCTTATTTCTAATACCTTTAAGACGTTTTCAAGTAGATGTTTTCTAAGGCCCCTTTTCCATCAGAAATCAAAGCCTTTGCTTATTCCTAATTTGTAGGCTGGAAATCTCTGAAATATAGATTTTTTTGCTTTAATTTGACACTAAATTTGACATGCTCCATGAATTTCACATGTTGTTGGGTCCTATTTTTGTTAGTAACATAACTGATTACATTTATGTTTTTTAAAATCAGATTGCTTGTAATCAGTTACTCCCCAACCCTGACAGATGGTAACACCTTTTATTTGACCTAAAGTAACACTAAAGTAATTTACTGTAATTAGGGATTTTTTTGTATGACTGGGATTTACACTCAAACATTGTATATTTTGCCTAATAACCAATCGCTAAAACACAGGTGTTGCTCATTAAAGATCCATCTAATTGCTCATGGCTTTCACAAAGTAAACATTTACATTATGCTACAATTAATAACATGCAAAGTTGGGCTGGATGAAATGCCCAAAATATATAATTTAAGGCATCTCTTATTTAATGGGTTGTAACGGCAGTGAAGCAAAAATAATCACTTCAGTGCACCACTGCTGGGGGACAACTCTCCCACTCACTCATTCACACTCATTCATTGGGGTGGCCAAGATCGAGTCCTCTGGCTGACAAGGTAAAAATCTGTTGTTCTGCCCCTGAACACGGCAGTTAGCCCACTGTTCCTAGGCTGTCATTGAACATAAGAATTTGTTCGATACTGACTTGCTTAAATAAAGATAAAAAAATACATATCTTGTTGCTGAGTGAACTCTTATTTGTTCATGGTGTTCCTCAGACATGAAGTTGTAGTTTAAGATTGTTACTCTCTACAGGTGAATAAAACTACAGATGCATTTGAGGTCTATGTTTTCCAGGGATATTGCCTATCCCACTATATTGGTAGAATGCTAAACAGCCAGTTAAAAACAAGAATGTTATAACTTTACAACCGAGAGCCTGTAGCTGTTGTAATAGATGGCTTCTACCACAGCGTATTAGCCCCCTCCTTTAATTGGAGTGGAAGTGGTTGTGGGAAACACATCAAACGTGGTTGTGTGTGTGTGTTTGTGTGTGTGTGCACACATGTGGAGGAAGGCCTATTTAGAGATGCACTGAGCCCACAGGAACACAACACTGTACAGGTGGAGCACCTCAGGAGGCTCCCCCCTCACACAGGCAGCCTTTGAAGATGCTTTTGGAGTAAAGTCTGAATAGGTATTACGAATGGGAATGTATGTACACAGTGCAGGCATGAATACTCATACTGAAACACTGCTGCATACACAGAAAGTGTGATTTGCATTACAAATTGATGTCCAGTCAGATGTATGCACCCAGTACATGTATTGAGGCACAGTGACGTGCACAAAAGCAGGATAATCCTAGGTTTTGTCCTTGAATGAAAGATGAAAGTTTTACACGCTTCAGTTCATACTCTGTGTCCCCTCTCCCTCTCCCTCTCCTCTCTCCCTTCTTCCTCTGGTGACAGATACGGACAGATGGTGGCGATCCAGAGCGCTCTGCTTTTCCATTTCATCCCGGGTGAATCCGTGGGTTAATAAGCGGTGGCGAATCGATAATCCAATCGAAGGTGGTCAAGTAAAACAAGATCTGCTCCAGTTGGGATGCAGCTGAGGTGATTGAATGTGACATGTTTTATTACCAGCCTTTATTACCACTGCTTCTGAGCTCAGGACGAATTAGGGGCTCTCACCCTGGACCCCTTTGGGACAGACACTATCTCTAATGCTGATGAGCTGGCATTGACCTGCATCCCTAATGAGGGGCCCATCCTGGTGCTCTCTGGCCCTCAGGTCGCCAACCTTTTAACGGAGGAGGCCCAGTCCAGGAAGCAAAGCCTCAGGCTCAGCCAGGTCAGAGAAGATGGTGCTGGAGGAAGGAGAGAGGAGAGAGGAGCTAAGGTTATCTCTCTGTCACAGGGCAAATCGTCTTTCTTTTTGTGTGTGAAAAGTTATATGGCACAGAAACACCTGAAAGTAATACAACTTTTTCTCATGACAATGTACCTTTCACATTATACCTCTCTCATAACTGAATAACAGAATTGTCATGCAACTCTAGTTTCCCTTGAAGCACTGTAAGAAAAAACAGAAGATCAATATCAGAGTTTATAGTAAAGGTATGATTATTCTACAGATCAAGTCTTTGAAATGGGAGTGTTGTTGCTCCAAAACATTTTTTGGTATCTTCCTCATTTACAGTTTTTCTCAGTCGCTTTGGTGCATTTTTCACATCATCCCTAACATGTGCAAAATAATAAGTGCATTTCTCAGAACAATTTGTACAAACTGCAATATACAATAGATATGTTTCTAAAGCTAGTCAGTCACTACAAATCCTTAGTACATCTCTCAAAAGTAAATATTCATGCCAATGATCATGTCAGTGTCATCAGAATGATAAGTCATTGAGTCATTGTTCACGAACAAGGTCGTCAAAATGTTTAGGAATGTTGTCAATGTAACTGTGTACTTTGACAGTATTACCGGATATAAACTTAGGCTACAGTTTGGATGACAGTTACTGTATTGAAAATGCACAAGGCTGCACTTCTATGGCATTTATCAATTTCAACAGTACTATTTACATATTACTGTATGTGGGTTATTGATTGAAAGAGACTGGACAACCCAAGGGGCACAAAGGAAAAAAAACTAAATTAGAAAGAAACACAGGAAACCACCCCTAAGGCACAACTTTGCCCGCAGCACTGTTGTGCTGTCTCTACACATCCAGACGTTCCTGTCTGTCGGCCCACATATTCTCATCCACATCACACCGGATATTTTCCCTTCCAATGCAACGTGGAAAGAATCTTTTGGAATGCCTTATCCATCCTCTGCAGGCGTCTACTGTGATATCCTCACATGCTGCATCCATTGCAGCCAGCAGGGTCATCTGTGTGTGTGGCTGACGACCGTACACCTTCCACCTCCATGCTGAAAATAACTCCTCAATTGGGTTAAGGAATGGTGAATAAGGTGGGAGGAATTCTATGAACATCCTCGGGTGGGTCACACACCATTGCCTTATGATGTTTGATCGATGGAAACTCACATTATCACAAATGACCACATACTTTGGCAAATCCTCTCTAAACAGACCCCTCTCATCATCAGGGATGAGAGCCCTGTAGAGAGTCTCTAAAAAGTTGAGTAGATGCTGGGTGTTGTATGGCCCTATAAGGGGGATATGGGTTAGGACACCATGCTCCGAAATAGCAGCACACATGGTGATATTTCCTCCCCGTTGGCCTGGCAAATCCACAGTAGCTCTGTGACCGATGATATTCCGACCCAGCCTTCTGCATTTGGTCAGGTTGAAGCCAGCCTCATCCACGTATACAAAGTTGTGAGAGGGTTCACTTGATTCCAACTCCATTATACGCTATATCCCAGAACACACAGTTGAATTTGTTTTGGTAAGGAAGAGTGACATAGAATGTACATATATTGCATGTTCCTTCCACAGCAATGGAAATGTGTGCAGTTTATGCTTACTGTACTATGTATCACTATAAAATGTTGCTGTAAAGTAGTTACATAGATATATGTTTTACCTGTACATACTGGTACCGTAGCTCCTTAACTCTGTCCTCATTCCTTTGGAATGGTACACGGTACAGCTGTTTCATACTCATCTGGTTTCTATGCAGCACCCTGTCGATGGTTGAGATGCTAACCGTATGGATGTTTTCAAAGACATCGTTGTCTTCTATAATGGTCCTTTGTATTTCCCTGAGTGTCATGGCATTGTTTGCTCGGACCATGGTGCAAATAGCCTCCTCCTGTTGAGGTGTGAAAAGGCGTCCTCTGCCACCGGTTTGAGGTAATCTTGCAGTCCTATGTGGGGAAAAATGCAGTGATGCATCGCACACTTTCACATAGACAAAAACTATGCGAACACACATTTTACTGTAAAACATACAGGTGGGTGCATGTAAGGTGCAGTATGTCTCTGTATAAAGTATATTTCTGTCTGCTGTGAAATACTACTGGACTACTGTAATATGAAGCATTGTAGGAAGTATACAGTATACTGCTTATATACAGTAACAGTGCACTGTACATTGGTGGACATACCTGTTCTCTCTTCGAAACATTTGAACTATTGAGGACACGGTTGATCTCACAATATTCAGCTGCTCCCTTCGACCCGCCTCAGCCATTGTAAGGCCATGATTGACAACATGGTCTACAATAGTGGCCCTTATGTCATCAGATATGCGCCTATGTCCTCTTCTGCCTCTTCCTCTGTTTTGCCTTCCACCACGCATCCTTGCTCCTCTTGGCTGTTGACCCTCTTCGTTTCCTGGTCCATCCATTATTGGAAAATTGCAACTCTGTGTTGTGGTCTGTCTATATATGCTTGCCAATTGATTCTTCATGAGATGCACATTTGAGCAATTTAGACAACTGGTTGATTGTTGGTTGAACTAACACTTTACATTCCTTCATGAGTAAGGGTCAATTTCACCTGCACGATTCATCAATTCACATTTTTGTACAAAAGGTCTAATAGAAATGTGTAAAACTATGCTTGACAGTTTATGACAAATAGTTCAACAATTTTGCATGTTATGGCTTATGCAAGGAACTAATGCCTAGATGTTTTGAGGGGTACGACTATTCAACAGAGAACCATCTACTATATTTTGATCAACATGACATGAGCAATTGATAATGTGGAAAAAAGCTGACACTTGTACATTATCAATTGCAATTTGTTCAAAGGAATAAAAAATTGCTTTAATGATGTGCACAAGTGACTAGATGATTTGGAATTTGTACAAGTAGTATCAAGAATTGCACTTTTAATCTAAGAAATGCACCAAAGCGACTGAGAAAAACTGTAATAGAGCTGTAATCTCTTCATAAGGAAATATTACAAACACCTCCCTGTACCTCGACAATAATACTCTGAACTGATAAGAGACAATGTTTAAAATAACATTACTCAATAATCAGACTAAGTGCTTAGCATTGCACCATTACTCAATTTCTCTGATGTGAAGAATACCAAAATCGAAAAATCTCATTAAAATAGGCCACCACCTGCATATTGGTGATGAATAGCACAAACCAGGGCTTATTTTATTACCCATAATGATGTTGTGCTTTTGCCAGGGGTAAGAGACTCAGGCAGACACACAAATGAGAGTAGAAACCAGAGAAACTTCCTGGGAAAGCACCGTCTGCACTTCAGTCTACCACGTGCCTGCTGCATCTGCTCGCCCACACTCCGGTGTGGTGCTGAGAGGGGCTGAGAGGGACTTGGCAAACAGTGGCATCTGTTGGGTTTCAGGCAGAAAAAGCTCTTTGGGTCCCCTGCTTTCGTGTGCTATGTTCCCTGATGTTTGGAGAAGCAAGGTGAGCTGTGTTTAATTAATGAGAAAGAAAGGCGATCAAGTTCTTGTGGGCTTTTTCTCACCACGTACAACAGCAGGGGGTTCCTGTCCAGGCTGCATCTGGAGCAAGGCAAACACAGTGACGGGAACTGAAGCTGAAGCTACAGAAGCTTTGTGTTTCTGTCATCTCTGGAGTCTTTCTCTCTCTTTTTCTCGGCATAATCCTGCCCGCTCTTCATGTACCATGTGTCACTTAAACCTCTTTGTTATGTCTGGTTGATTTGAAAGTGTTGATGAAAATCTTCCTGCCTGCCTTTCATCCTCAATTGTCAGGTGTGGGAGTGCTGCATGTAGTAGCTGTACTTTACAGACATATGGCTTTGATGAGAATGTAAACAACAACACATTAGCCATATGTCCATTCAACAGGTGCTGTTGACGTATTGGGAGGCTGTAATGTTATCAAACTGGTCACACACTGGTTTAATCAATGTTGTTTCCAAGTAATTTCCATGAAAGTGTTTGTCTTTGATCTTAGGCTGTGTTATTTGGGGGGATGGGACGTGTGTCCTGCCAGTGTCTCCTGCTGATGGGTAATGAGGTTCTGGAGGGGGGTTGGACAGTCCCACACTGTGCTCTGCTCAAACACTCTGTGACAGTTCCTCATATCTGGACCTTTTCTGGCCCTTTTAAAACCTATGTCCTCACTCAGCAGTGCCAAGGCGTGCAAGGTTTACCACAACCTTCCTTCTCTCTAGTTTGTTTGCTCTCTCTTTCTCATGTTTCTCTTGATTAACTCTTCCTGCCATCTTTGTTCTCTCTGCCTCTCGGTTTCTCTCTCTGTTTTTTTCTCTCTTTATCTCTTACCCACTCTCTCCCTCACTGAGCTAAAATCATGGGCTGCTCCTTGCCAATAAGGCTCCATCATCGTGTCCCCAGCAATTCCACAGTGACAGACCAACCTGACCGCAAGGCACTACAGAGGGTAGTGTGTACGGCCCAGTACATCACTGATGCACCAAGTCTGGAACCAACCGGACCCTGAACAGTTTCTTTGTTGTTGTTTTTTATTTTCAAATTTTTTACACCTTTTTTGTGGTATCCAATTGGTAGTTACAGTCTTGTCCCATCACTGCAACTCCCGCACGGACTCGGGAGAGGCGAAGGTCAAGAGCCGTGCGTCCTCTGAAACACAACCCAACCAAGCCGCACTGCTTCTTGACACACTGCCCGCTTAACCTGGAAGCCAGCCGCACTAATGTGATGGAGGAAACACCGTACACCTGACGACCGTGTCAAAGTACATTGTGCCTTAGACAACTGCGCCACTCGAGAGCCCCCCCCCCCTCCCCCGAACAGCGTCTACCCCCAAATCATAAGCCTGCTAAATAATTTGTTAAATAGTTAACAAAATACCTACCAGGACTATCTGCATTGACCCTTTTTGCACTAACCTTTTTGACTCATCACATACACTGCTGCTACTGTTTACTATCTGTCACTTTATTCTTAGTTATACTCTATGTACATACAGTATCTACTTCAATTACCTCATACCCCTGCACAACAACTCGGTACTGGTACCCCTGTATATAGCAAAGTTGTTGTTACTCATTGTGCATCTATTTTTACTTTTATTATTACGTGTTATACTTTTTTAATGTTTTTCTATTTTCTTTCTCTCTGTATTGTTGGAAGGGTCAATAAGTAAGCATTTCACTGTCAGTCCACACCTATTGTCTGCGAGGCATGTAATTAATACAATTGTATTTGATTTGATTTGAAAGACAGTCAGAGACAGACATGACAATACATGAAGCCTGGGCTGAAGTGACAAACAGGCCTGGCTATGCCACATGTATGAGGTAGGGGGATGATGGGAGAGAGGGGACCGCACATGGTTGCCAAGCCACTGACACTTTCCTGTCAACCACAGCCTTCTCTGGATTCATCAAATAACATTTCTGTGCATCACTGTCCCCTGACTCATTCCTGCTACAACTTTCTCTTGAGTTTTGTTTTGCCATCCACATTTTGGAGCTTGGAGGTGAATCCTATCCAGTGAGTGTTGGGACATAATTGATGTGGACCCTTATTTTGACTGGCGCGTACCAAACATGCGCGAGGTGAAATGCACGGACACAATCATCTCCCTACAAAGATTTAGTTGTTTGTACATAACAGTTAAAGCACTTCAACTGTATATATATATATATATACAGTTGAAGTCAGAAGTTTACATACACCTTAGCCGAATACATTTAAACTCAGTTTTTCACAATGCTAGAGTTAGGATATTCAACAATTTTTTATTCACCTGCAACCTGCGTTCAGAATGATTGTCAAGGTTAGGAAAATTGCTAAACCCTTTAACCTGCTTAAATGATTACCATCCCATAGCACTCACATTAGTAGCCATGAAGTGCTTTGAAAGGCTGGTCATGGCTCACATCAACAGCATCCTCCCGGACACCCTAGACTCACTCCAATTCGCATACCGCCCCAACGTGCCTCCTCCACGCACCAGGCCTCCTGTGGCAGCCCCACGCACCAGGCTGTCTCTCTGCCTCCTCCCTCCAGGTTCTCCTGTCTGTCCTGAGCTGCCAGAGCCGCCCGTCTGTCCTGAGCTGCCAGACCCGCCCGTCTGTCCTGAGCTGCCAGAGCCGCCCGTTTGTCCTGAGCCGCCAGAGCCGCCCGTCTGTCCTGAGCTGCCAGAGCCGCCCGTCAGTAAGGAGCTGCCAGAGCAGCCCGTCAGTCAGGAGCTGCCTGAGCCGCCCGTCAGTCAGGAGCTGCCAGAGCAGCCCGTCAGTCAGGAGCTGCCAGAGCCGCCCGTCAGTCAGGAGCTGCCTGAGCCGCCCGTCAGTCAGGAGCTGCCTGAGCCGCCCGTCATTCAGGAGCTGCCGCCCTTCACTCCGGTGCTGACGGAGTCTCCTGCCTGTCCTGCGCTGCCGTAGTCTCCCGTCTATTTGGGGCCCACTGTTAGGGTCCCCAGTACGAGGTCGGCGGCGAGGGTCGCTGCTCCCAAGGCGCCACTTAATTGGGCCAAGACTATGGTGGAGTGGGGTTCACGCCCCGCACCGCGGACAGACGCCCATCCAGACCCTCCCCTATAGGTTCAGGTTTTGGCGGACCTTAGTTCCTTTATTATGTCTTTGTGTTAGTTTGGTCAGGGCATGAGTTGGGGTGGGTAGTCTATGTTCTTTTTCCTATGTTGTATTTCTGTGTTTGGCCTGGTATGGTTCTCAATCAGAGGCAGCTGTCGATCGTTGTCTCTGATTGAGAATCATACTTTTGTTTTCCCCATTTTGGTTGTGGGTGATTGTTTTCTGTGTCTGTGTTTTCCACACAGAACTGTTTCGTTCGTTCTCCTAGTTATATTGTTTTTGTGTTCAGTGTTATTAAATATCAACATGGACACGTACCACGCTGCATATTTGTCCTCTTCTCCTTCACCAGACAAAAACCGTTACAGTAAGAGAGTTAAATCATCACCACTTTCAAAATGGTTATTTTAACACCAGTTCAGTGGGACTCATATGTTCACTGAAAATAGCATACATTTAACACTTTCAGATTTCATTTGTACACTATTGATTTTGCTGTGTTGATAAATTATAAATGTTTGAACAAAAGGTAGAATTGTTTACCTGCTTCAATGTCACTAAGGGTATTTTCACATATACAATAGTCCTCTTTAAAATAACTGATCTCAGTCCTCTTTAAGGTGAACTCTGGGGGTAAAACCCCCCTAAATAACTAAATTCCCTTTGTATTCACAATGCCCTTTCTTTTGAATGATGACTCAACTCTTTTGCCAGTTCACTTCACATATTTTGTGCGTTCACATTGCTATGTTTAGAAAGTAACCAAGATCTTTGTCCAACATTCACTCAATGCACTCTGGGTTTTTACAAAGTAGGACATTCCATCAGAACGTGACAACGGACAGCTATATATACTTACCCACATTTCGGAAGCTAATAGATTGCATTTAGTTAAAAGATGAGACGTGATAATTGTAATCAGAAGATAGTATTAACATGTACATATGATTGGTAACGGAATAAATAGCAGAAGAATTCAGATTAAACAATGTTCACATTGCCCTAAAATATTAGGAATTCAAGGGAACCATACTTTGACCACCTCTTGAGATGGTCGCAGTTCAGTTCGCTTTGGGGAATCTTTTGAGGGGTCTGGTTCCTTTGGAGAGTTTACACTGGACAACAAATTAAGCGAACTGCACTGAGTTCACGAAAATTGTCTTAAAGGGACCAAGTGTGAAATCACCCTAAGATATTGGAAAGTGTTCAGTAATTCTGGCTACTGCCAGAACAAAATGCAATGATGCTATACATCTCGTCAGGTGAAATAGTGCCTTCACCTCTTGAGATGGCACTATTAACACTGTTCAATACATCCATGCATCCTTCCACTACACCAAGCACATTCTCTGCTGCTTCTCAGCCTTTATAGAGCTTGAGTCAATGCCAACTTTATCCCATTGACAAATGCTGAGAAACTAATGACAGTTACCCTCAAGTATCTTGTTACCATGGAGCTAAGTTCTTTTTAAATAGCAGGTGCTATTTAATTTCAAATGTCTTTGTTATGCAAACGAGAACAAAAGCTTAAAACACTAATCCTGCATTGGAGACAGAAAATATATTTTAGACATAGGTGTGTCTTTGAGATTGCTGAATATTTGATACTGAAAGTGTATTATGATTCAGTGTAAGCTCTGCCCACACACAAATCCTGTGGTCCTCTGGAGCTACTGTGGGGTACCTAGTAGATTAGCAATGAAAGGCCGCTTTTAATGGGCAGAAATGGCCACCTGTGTCTTCCTAAATCTTCCCAAATCCTTCTTGGCTCCCACAGAAGAGCTCAGGCACAGCGATTTATTAAAGGCACCATGCAAACATTTTGGCCTGTTCTCATTTAAGACGCATGCCACTTTCTTAGTCTGTATGGATGGTACATAAAAATAGACATTTGATGGCACAGCACCGTGGGGATTCATTGTGCGTTTATGATTCAATCAATCTTTCAATCTATAGCACTGTTGTGTACCATTTTATTAACCTTAAAATAGAATATATTTCCTAATCATACACAATATTTAAAATATGACTATACTTATTTAAAGAATAGTAATATGCTGCATACAATATTCAAACATAATGCATGACTATAAATAATCCATAGTCCATGGCTGGAGGATGACTGTGAGGTTGAAGAAGTCTGCTAGTCAGTCCACCCCACTGTGCTGGTCACCAGGTGAACTTGCCTTAACTGTGATGACCTACCACCACACTGACTCATGGCTCGGGGTCCCTGAGCATCTATGGTCTGTTTACACATCAGATGGACACTATTCTGCACACATAGAACAAGAATATGTACAGCACTTCCAATTCGCTCATTCTACCCCTCTCCTCTGCCCTGCAACTCTACCCCAGGTCATTGTTGCAATGGCAATTTGTACTCATGCAGTTGTCTTACCTGGTCAAATATGGGTTAGACAAATAAGACTTCCGCCCGGCCTATGATAGTATAATTTTACAACCCTTATTTTCAAGTGAATACAGCCTACTATCCTGCAGAAACCTAAGTACATGGTAATTTCGGATTCTGATAGTGACTCATTCAGATGACTTCCATGGTTTGCTGATGTTACCAGATGTTCTACTCATTTGTCACAAGTTAAATGACAGCCTTGTTTCTTCCCATCCCTCTAACTAACAATAGAGGGAAAACAAAAAGGCAAACTATAAAGCATTCTGTTTTTTCTAATGTTAGGAGCATTGATTGCATGCTATTGTAAGCCCCTGTGCTTAAAAAAGAAGTCCCAAGTCCAAGAGTAATTAATCCGCTGAGGCGTCTGAGTTTTAATGATCTTAGGACTTAATGAATTATGTCAACAATTTAATTAATGAAATGCCAATTCTATTGGTTCAGATGGATATGTTTAATTTCCAGTCTCGGTGGAAGGCAGTCGATTGCAGGTTGTGAAAGAGTACCTGAGGAATAATAATTTAGTCTGGGGCCGGGGAACCGTGGACAGCTCCACTCTCTACTTAAATTTCTCTCAGTTTCAGTTCCCCCCATTAATTAACCAATCAAAGTTTGCCAAACACAGTGAAAACAAGTGTAAATAGTTTATATTTGTCGATAAATGTATCTCACGGCAAATAGATGGAATCTAGAACGTGGACCGTGGTTAATGGCGCTCCTTTTAAATTAAGTAAATAGATCAACCACGTTGACAACCTCCCCAAGTCTGAAGACAGGAGCACCTCATCACGTTTCCAATTAAAACTCAAATATATTAGGTTACATTACTTTGCCTCAAGCCCAACACGGCAATTTCCAATACAATAACATCATCCGCAATAGCACATCAAATGAGAATGGCTGAACAAGCAATGAACAAATATACAGTATGTTGTCATATCATTTGTCAAGGGTTGATGATGTACTGTATATACCTTCCTATTAGTTTTTAGATACCGGTAGTTCATCAAGAAAAGTTCAACAATGACTCCATGATCATCTGTTTTGTACTCTCCTTTTAATATCAGATGTAATAAAGGTAATACTATCACTACATCCAAGTGTACAAGATAGTAATGCAGAACTATAAAAACAAGGTAGCTGCCCACTGGGCACAAACTGATGAGTTATTATATATGTTTGAATTATTTAACCTTTATTTAACTAGGCAAGTCAGTTAAGAACAAATTATTATTTACAATGACGGCCTACCAAAAGGCAAAAGGCCTCCTGCGGGGACGTTGGCTGGGATTAAAAATAAAATATAAATATAGGACAAAACACACATCACGACAAGAGAGATAACACAACACTACAACAAGAGAGACCTAAGACAACAACCTAGCAAGGCAGCAACACATGACAACACAGCATGGTAGCAACACAACATGACAACAACATGGTAGCAACACGACATGGTAGCAGCACAAAACATAGTACAAACATTATTGGGCACAGACAACAGCACAAAGGGAAAGAAGGTAGAGACAACAATACATCACGCGAAGCAGCCACAACTGTCAGTAAGAGTGTCCATGATTGAGTCTTTGAATTAAGAGATTGAGATAAAACTGTCCAGTTTGAGTGTTTGCTGCAGCTCGTACCATTCGTTAGCTGCAGTGAACTGAAAAGACGAGAACCCCAGGGATGTGTGTGCTTTGGTGACATTTAACAGAATGTGACTGGCAGAACGGGTGTTGTATGTGGAGGATGAGAGCTGCAGTAGATATCTCAGATAGGGGGGAGTGAGGCCTAAGAGGGTTTTATAAATAAGCATCAACCAGTGGGTCTTGCGACGGGTATACATAGATGACCAGTTTACAGAGGAGTATAGAGTGCAGTGATGTGATGTGTCCTATAAGGAGCATTGGTGGCAAATCTGATGGCTGAATGTTAAAGAACATCTAGCCGCTCGAGAGCGGACCTTGGTTAAATCAACGTTGTTTCAGCATAATTTGTCAACAAATTGTGATATGAAATCTATTTGGAAAATAACTTTTAATTGGTTTTGAGGGTTGTTTTGAAGGATGACATTTCAACCACAGGAGTATGTAATCATGGTAACCAAATTTCAACATAGACAAACCTTGTATACAATATGTTGAATTTGTACCCTTAAAACAACGACAGATCTTCAACGCTATATCCATTATCAGAAAAGAAACTGACTGGGCAGCACCTCCTACTGGAGAATGGATCTATCTACGGCTACCCTTTGGTATGCCATCCAGGGTTTTAACCAAGCCCAGTCGTGCTTAGCTTTATGCAAAAACAATATCTATATGTAACCGTACTAGAGCAATCCAATTAAGAATAATACACAGATTGCATATATCCCCAAATCGCAGACATGCTTTTAGCCCCACTTCCTCTTCCCCTCAGTGTCTTAAATGCAAAACTGATACAGGCACCCTAACACATTGTTTATGGTCATGTACCAAAATACAAAGATACTGGTCTGGTGTCATGCAAGAAATTGAAAAGATCCTAGGGGTTGATCTAGAATTGGACCCAGTTTCTTTGCTGTTAGGTGTCCCTAGTAGGCATGTTACTTCTGTCTGTAAAAGGAGGCTTTACAACATCCTTACCTTCGCAGCGAGGAAAAACATCCTTTTACAGTGGATTAGTGATAAGGTTCCTTCTATTAAAGACTGGCATAAGATACTATTTGAATGGGTGCCTCTGGAATATCTGACATGTACATTGCATTCTAAAACAGACCAGTTCTACAAAGTATGGGAACCTTATCTAAATTACCTAGAACCTGAGGTATCAGCTATTATGCTGCAAGGATTCTCTTAGAATGGCGGGGATCTACGTCATTTCCGGTCACAACTTGCAGGCTTGTTTTCGAGTTGCTGTGCGTTTTGTTGCCAACCTATTTTGCTACCTGACAACAATCTTTTTAACCTTAGATGTTTTAAGATCCTCACATACTATGAACTTACTAATACTTTTCAATGTATAACAGGCTATGAATATGTCCTTTAACCTGTCACACTCTCCCCGACAAAATAAATGTTGTCCCAACATTACCAACATTGTCTTCTTCAACAGTTCGTATCTTCTGTAAGATAGTACTTGAGCAGAGGTCAAGGGTCACAGTTCAAATATAACTAACAAGTTATATTCACAGTCCATATCTGTTGACCAGCTATATAACATAAGCAGTATTTCTCATACTATTGATCAACAGTCCATCAATTTTAATGATCTATATGCATAGTCTGTAAATTGTCTCTTTTGACAGTCTGTGAAATCTGACAGTAGTCCATGGTCAAACATGTCAACTCTGTAGCCTCATGTTTGCTGAAGCCCATACATGTAAGGTGACTGAAAGTAACATTGCTGTAGTGATGGCAGCCATGGAACCAGTCCTGGTGCAGAGTAGACAGGGAACAACTGTGGCTGTGGCTGTATACTGTAGCAGGAAGGGATACCAAGCTGATCATAGGTGATACGTCTTGGAGGGTGTCTCTCTCTTTGTGGCAGCTGGTAGGCTGGTTCCTCAGGTTCAGAAGCATCAGTATATGAAGGAAAGGCACTTGATGGACGATCATCAGGCAAATTTTCAGCAGGCAAGTTACTCTCCTCAGCAGGCAGGTCTTTAACTGTTGTTGTCTCCTCCAGCCGCTTTTCAACAAGAGGCTGTGCTGGTAGCGTATCAGGGACTGGCACTGCAACTGTCCGTTTCACTGTTGGGGGCCTGTGTTCCCACTCTCTCGCTGGTTCAGCATTCCTCTCCTCAGGTACTGTAGGAGATGTGGGAACCTGTAGCGGCTCATGATGAAGGTCATATTCATCCCCACTGTCTTCATCAGAATCTAGAGTCTGTGATGCAGGCTGGTGTCTCCTCGTTTTCTGACTTTTGTCCACTTTGGTCATTTCTGGTTGTGTCTCAAAAGGTAAGTGGTCACAGGACATGAGCAGATTTCTGTGCAGGACCCTGGAGCGTCCCCTACCCTTTTCTGGTCTCAATTCATAAATCGGCAGGTCTGAACCCATTTGTCTCACCACTGTGTGAATTGTATCTTCCCAATAGTTACGGAGTTTTCCTGGTCCTCCTCTTGGTGTCAGGTTTTTAATCAGAACTCGCTCGCCAGGCTGTAGCACTGAACTCCTAACTTTAGTGTCATAGTACTTCTTACTTCTTTCAGCGGCTTTCTGAGCATTTTCATTTGCAATGGCGTATGCTTCTTCCATCCCTCGTTTCCAGTTCTCCACGTATTCTCGCTGGTTACTGGAACCTGCCTCTGTGCACAATCCAAAGAGCATATCAACTGGAAGCCTGGGTGATCTCCCAAACAGAAGATAAAATGGTGAATAGCCAGTCACTTCGCAACGGGTGCAGTTATAGGCATAAACCAGTTTGTTCAGAGACTCCTTCCAGTTTGACTTTTGTGTCTCGGTTAGTGTCTTTAACATTTGCAACAATGTTCTGTTCATGCGTTCCGCTTGACCATTTCCCATCGGGTGATATGGTGTTGTCCTGGACCCCGCCATGCCACTGAGTTTCTTTAACTGATGGAACAACTGATTTTCAAATTCTCCCCCTTGGTCATGGTGGATGCGGGACGGGAACCCAAACTTCTGGGCAAAATCATTGAAGATGAGATTTGCAGCAGTTTTACCTGACTTTGATGTGGTGGCGTAGGCTTGAGTGAAACGTGTAAAATGATCAACAATCACGAGGATGTACTCATATCCCCCTTTGCATCTGTCGAGATGAAGGAAGTCTATACATACCAGTTCAAATGGCTGTGTTGTCACAATGTTTGTCAGAGGAGCTCTTGTTGCATGGGCTGGCTTTTTCTGCTTGACACAGCTACAAGTTTTAGTCACATAGTGCTCGATGTCAGATTGCATATATGGCCAGAAGAAGCGGTCACGTACTAGTGATACAGTGCGGTCAGTACCTTGGTGTCCCATGTTATTGTGCAACTCTTCCATCACTTTACCTTTGTACTGCTCTGGTAGAACTAACTGCTTGCGGGCTGTAGTGATTCTGTACAAAATGCCATCACTGTCTATTGTCAATTTGTCCCATTCTCTGAATAGGCATTTTGTCTTTGGACTGAATTTCTTTTGCTCTTTAACTGGCGGTTTGGAACCCGACAGTTTGAAATTGAGCACAGGACGGATGACTGGATCAGATTCTTGTGCTTCTCTAATCCCATCGTTTGGGATTGAGCTGGTTGTTGCAGTGGTTGTCTCACCTTCAGCTGATACTGACATAGATGCAGCTGAAAATGACCAAGGTACAACAGCCTCTTTCTGTACCTCAACTGCTTGTATCGTGGCGGCGATGGTGTCTGGTGGAAGCTCCTCAGAACATTCTCTCATCAGTGACTCTACATCCAGTGGCATCCTTGACAAAGCATCTGCATCGCCGTTCTCTCTGCCTGGCCTGTACTTTATTGTAAAGTGGAAATCAGCCAAGTCTGCAACCCACCTGGAAGTGGTTGCGTTCAGTTTTGCAGTAGACAGAATGTAGCAGAGCGGGTTGTTATCGCTGTATACAGTGAAGGTCGGAGCATAGTACAAATAGTCATGGAACTTATCAGTGATTGCCCATTTTAGAGCTAGAAATTCTAGCTTGCTCGAGTGGTAGTGATAGTTCTTCTCAGCTGCTGTTAAGGTTCGAGAGCCATAAGCAATGACCCTAAGCTTCCCCTCTTGCTTTTGATAAAGAACTGCTCCCAAGCCTTGGTGTGACGCATCAGTGTGTACAACAAATGGCTGAGTGAAATCAGGGAAGCCTAAAACTGGTGGGTGAAGCAAACACTCAATCAGCTGTTCAAGTGCCTGTTGATGCTGGTCAGTCCACAGGATTGGCTTGTTTGAGGGCACCACATGACTTACTTTCTTTGTTTTTGTTTTCCGTGGGTGGTCAGGTAATTTCTCTGAATCTGCTTTCAGGAGGTCATACAGGCAGCTGGCACTCCTAGAAAAGTCTTTGATGTACTGTCTGTAGTAAGTGAGTAAACCAAGCATTTTTCTGAGCTGGCCCACAGTCTCTGGTCTGATTTCTTTCAATGCTCTTACTGCTTCAAAATCGGCTGGGTCAACTCGGCTGCCCTCTGCAGACACTATTCTGCCCAAATAACGGACCTGGGGTTTAAAGAGATCACACTTACTTGGTTTGAGTTTAATGCCATACTCTCTGAGACGCTGCAAAACTTTTCGCACATCATTCACATGGTTGTCGAATGTTTTACTGAAAACTAGCGTGTCGTCCAGATAAGGAATGCAGATGTTATCCCGGAGCCCTTCCAAACACTCCTCCATACACCGCTGAAAAGCTGCAGGAGCGTTCATGAGGCCGAATGGCATACGTATCCACTCATAGAGTCCCCACGGTGTCACAAATGCTGTCAGTGGTCTGCTTTCTTCAGAGATGAACCCCTGGTGATACGCTTTCCCCTGATCTAAGAGGGAGAACCAGGAATTACCACCTAAACTGTCCATGATGTCTTGGACCCGAGGGATGGGCTGGCGGTCGGGATGTGTCTTTCTGTTCAGGTCTCTGTAATCTATACACAACCGGAGGGTCCCGTCCTTCTTACGAATGCACACGACAGGTGAGGAATATGAAGAGTTTGACTTCCTAACCCAGCCCTGGACTATGAGGTCATAAATGTAACCCTTCATCTCCTGATACAGTGGCCTGGGCACTGACATGTATGTGCGCTTTACTGGTTCAGAGTCCTTTAGGGAAATAGTCATTTTCAATCGTTCAATGCAGCCAATGTCATTGTCTGATCTGGAGAAGGAGTGACACTCTTCTCTAAGCATTTGCCTAACAACCTCTCTCTGTTCTTCGGTTAGGTGAGTTAAATCTACTGGTGGATCCCACTGTTCAGTAGCAGTACATGGGGTTCGAACGCTGGTGTGATTCACTGTGGCTGGGTGACAGTTTTTTCAAAGACTTGGGCAGGTAACACAGTCATAATGGTTTGTACTGTACCGATTATTGTGCGTCCTAGCAGGGCAATGTCGTGGTCAGTGGGGTTAGAGACATCAAGCAGGATAACTGGAAAAACACCTTTACTGACTCTGACTAGTGTGTCAAAGAACTCAAGGTCATCTGGCCACTGCGGGTTCAGGTCTGGCTGGAAAAGCATTGTCATGTCATCTTTGAAAGGCTGGGAAGCTACATGGCACTCAATCTGAATGCTACTGTGTTTTGGTACAGCAACCTTCTCTTTCTTGGTTTTCACTGCGTATTCATCTGTCTGTTCTGCGCTAACAGCCTGTATAAAAACTCTCACCTTGTTTCTTTTGAGGCTTGGGAAAGCTGTTTTTACTGTACTGTATCGTTTAGTCTTTTCGGTCATTGTCAGGATGTGCTCGATAACATTGAAACCTATGATGGGATGAGATAGGTGACAGCCTTTCATTACCAGCACTGGGATGATCAGTTCCTTTGTTTGGTCAGTTTCAGAGGCTAGCCGAAAAGTTGTTTCAATCCATCCCAGGTACGGCATTTCAGTCCCATTTGCTGCAGTCAACCTTAGATCATCAGGTGAGTCCAGGATTTCTGAAACATCTCTCAGCCTTGCGTTTGGGAGAGATTCCTCTTTCCATCGTTCATCAATGACCGATACCTGAGATCCTGTGTCCCATAGAGCTTGGAGGTGGTGGCGATTCAGGTGACACTCAATAAGGCACTGTCTGCCGACTAGCGAGGTGACCTTACGGGGGTGGCAACCTTGAGCTAGGGATGGTAAGGAGTGGGCATTTTCCTCTGTGCAGGAAAACCTTTCACTGGTAGAGTCACTTTTCAGGTGAGTGCATTTTTCCTTATGTTTAGTCCAATGTTGGTTTTGACATAATTTGGAACAGTACAGTGTCTCTTTACATGATGAACATTGTTTCAGGTTCTCAAATGACTCTTCTCTGGCACAATTTGCACATTTCTGGGACTTTTTGGTAGCTACGGTTAACACTCGTCCCTCAGCGGTAACCCGTTTCCGTTTAAAGGGGCCTCCCTTGATGGTCTGGCTCCCCGGATTTTACATCCAGCTTGAAAATGTTCTCCACTCCCACATCGGAAGCAGTGTGTGCAGCGTGCATCTGTTCTGGCCTGCTGGCAGACAAAACACCTCCTTGGAGCTTGAGCAGAGTGGTTGGTATACCGGTTAGGTGCATATTGATGCTGTGCAGGGTCAAGTGCTTGGGACCGACTGTAGTTGCTGTAATACTGCTTCTGGGAAACAGGTGGCTGGGGGTCCCTATCTGGCCTCCTAACTGGGGATGGGGCATAGGCACAAGGCTGTGACTGAAACATAGGCTGCTGTAATGTCTCCTTAATCTGAGCAATCTCTGCACTGAGACCTTTTAGAGAAGCTACACCTGTCTTAAATTCAGCTAACTCTGTTAACAGTTCTGCTGGTATCGTAGCTTTGGCTTCCTTCACAGGACACTTTGCAGATGGCATATCCTCTAACTGGACTACACTTACAGTTGTAGCAGGCTGTGGGGCATTAAACCGCTTTTTGTTTAGTCTTTCTCTCTCATTAGCACAAGCAATGTTAAGCTTCTCTAGCAAAACCTCATCTGATGTTTCGCTCTCTAGCAGGAGAGGCTGCATGTCTATCCTGATACTGTCACTCTGGAGACCCGTAAGGACTGTGTGAAAACACATGCTCTGGACTAGAGCAGGGTCATACTTAAGCCCTGATTCTGACTCCTGGGATGCAAACAGTACTTTTTGCCTCAAATCTAAAACGCGCATCAGGAAGCTTTGAGGGGTCTCCTTGCTATGCTGTGCTTCTGAAGCTAGCTGTTTGTAAAGCTCTGTTGCACTCTTCTCTTGGAAGTGGGAACGCAGGATACATCTAAGTGTGGGAAGAGTTAGCTGGGGTTTACCTTCCAAGTAGCTGCGTAGCTGTGAGCCTGGAGAAATAGCCCTGACTACTGCGTCTACTATTTCTACCTCAGGATATCCTCTGTTAAGTCCATTTTCAATCTGATGGGCAAGGCTGGAAAAAATCTGTTTTTCTTTTTGGCCCGGTTCACCTATCTGACCAGAAATTTTAAACTCTTTGCGCCAGTATGAGCTGGGCTGTGCATTGGGTGAGAGCGGCACGCTCCCCTGAAGATTGGCATGGTGTCGGGGCTGACGCAGAGAATCACTGACTTTGGCTGCAGTAATCTGCTCAGTTCCCGCCCCTTGTTGTGGGGTTACAGTTCTCAGTTCCTCTATTCTGTGATGTGTTCCGGCTGGTTCAATATCATGGTCAATTTGCCCTGTTTTGTTATCTATGCCACTGATCATCTCTGTCATTTCGTCTCTAAGTCGCAACAATTCCGACATGCCGCCATCTTCTAACTCTGCGACTTCCTCTCTTCCAAGGAACATCATAATGCGAGTCATTAATGATATGCGGGATTTATCTTTAACATCTCTCCTCTGTTCGCCTGATATTTCAAGGAAATCACATATCTCTAGTAATTTGTCTTTAGTCAGGGTGTGTAATTCTCCTACTACCTCTTCCTGTAGTTCTTCCAAGGCGCTTGTCATGTTGACAGAACAGGAGGAACTTTTACTGTGCAGGAGTTGACTCTGAATTAGATGGTCCTTACTGTCTCTGATGGTCGATCAATGGCCTCAGTTGACACGTACTTAACCACTAACTTCCAACTTCCCTCGAACAGCAACACTTTCCTCACTGCAGCCTGCCTGAGTTGTTATGTGGAGATTTAGCTGGCTCGGAATTCAGCGACCAGGGTGTGGAAACTGGACATCTGAGCAGCAATCTCAGCGGAGCCTCCAAAAATGTTACGCCCCTGAAAACAGGGGAGAAATAATCACGAGAGTGATACGGTGTTGCATTCTCAATTCAACGTATAGTTCAATCATTTCACAAAAGTAACACATTACATAACAGAAAACCCATTATACAAATAACACAGCAAAATATCTTATTAACAACACGCACGTTCATTCACAATCGACATAAAATGGCAGCTACTCTCAGTACGATGCTATCCTTCACTTCAACCGAGCAGGGCTAATATTACTCTCTTCAAACTTAACTCTAACTTCCTCAAGACGTTACTAAAACACACCTTAAACACTCTTGACATGTTCGCTAGTTATAACATTTAAATTACTATTTTTATCATCAATAAAGTACCTGAAAACAGGGGAGAAATAATCACGAGAGTGATACGGTGTTGTATTCTCAAGTCAACATTTAGTTCAATGAGAAAAGACCGCGAATTTCCCCAGGAATATGGGTGGAGACCAGAGCAATCGATCTCCGGCTCATAGATTAAAAGCATTTCGTAGATCACAGATTAACACTTTTAGGCACCACAAAATAAAGTAATCAATATAACGTTTACACATTACTCTCACAATTCGTACCCTTTGACAGATTTGAACTTTAACACAAT
This sequence comes from Oncorhynchus nerka, assembly GCF_034236695.1. NCBI lineage: Eukaryota > Metazoa > Chordata > Actinopteri > Salmoniformes > Salmonidae > Oncorhynchus > Oncorhynchus nerka. Next base: position 69,919,819 of record NC_088405.1, read on the forward strand.
TATATGAATGTTATCAATCTCTATCAACTAATACTGAATGCATCTTTTTAACCTTAGATGTTTTAAGATCCTCACATACTATGAACGTACTAATACTTTTCAATGTACAACAGGCTATGAATATGTCCTTTAACCCGTCACAATTGCAGCCGCTGTACTCGCCTTACGGCGAGGATAGCTGTGCTGCAAGCCCAGCTTCAGACGCAATCGTTAGGCAAGGGTAATTTCAGTGTAGGAAAGGATGAAACAGCGTCTGTGCCACCAGTAAGTACAGATAGTAGTATAAATCCCCTGGCACAGTCCCCGCAGCCGGACAACTTTCTCACGGTTTCTGGAAGGAAATGCTGTAGGAACGCTCAACCGGTGTCGCTCATTCAGCCGACAGAAACTTTCAACTGGTTTTCCCCATTAAGCAGCAGGTCGGTGTCAGAGGCCGAGTCTTCTCTGGTCTCTACTCCTCCCGTTACGGGGTCTGAGACGCCGAAGCTTCCCACCATTAGCTCTGACAAATTGAAAACTCTAGTCATTGGCGACTCCATTACCCGCAGTATTAGACTTAAAGCGAATCATCCAGCGATCATACACTGTTTACCCGGGGGCAGGGCTACCGACGTTAAGGCTAATCTGAAGATGGTGCTGGCTAAAGCTAAAACTGGCGAGTGTAGAGAGTATAGAGATATTGTTATCCACGTCGGCACCAACGATGTTAGGATGAAACAGTCAGAGATCACCAAGCGCAACATAGCTTCTGCGTGCATATCAGCTAGAAAGATGTGTCGGCATCGAGTAATTGTCTCTGGCCCCCTCCCAGTTAGGGGGAGTGATGAGCTCTACAGCAGAGTCTCACAACTCAATCGCTGGTTGAAAACTGTTTTCTGCCCCTCCCAAAAGATAGAATTTGTAGATAATTGGCCCTCTTTCTGGGACTCACCCACAAACAGGACCAAGCCTGACCTGCTGAGGAGTGACGGACTCCATCCTAGCTGGAGGGGTGCTCTCATCTTATCTACCAACATAGACAGGGCTCTAACTCCTCTAGCTCCACAATGAAATAGGGTGCAGGCCAGGCAGCAGGCTGTTAGCCAGCCTGCCAGCATAGTGGAGTCTGCCACTAGCACAGTCAGTGTAGTCAGCTCAGCTATCACCATTGAGACCGTGTCTGTGCCTCGACCTAGGTTGGGCAAAACTAAACACGGCGGTGTTCGCCTTAGCAATCTCACTAGGATAAAGACCACCTCCATTCCTGTCATTACTGAAAGAGATCATGATACCTCACATCTCAAAATAGGGCTACTTAATGTTAGATCCCTTACTTCAAAGGCAATTATAGTCAATGAACTAATCACTGATCATAATCTTGATGTGATTGGCCTGACTGAAACATGGCTTAAGCCTGATGAATTTACTGTTTTAAATGAGGCCTCACCTCCTGGCTACACTAGTGACCATATCCCCCGTGCATCCCGCAAAGGCGGAGGTGTTGCTAACATTTACGATAGCAAATTTCAATTTACAAAAAATTTTGAGCTTTTAGTCATGAAATCTATGCAGCCTACTCAATCACTTTTTATAGCTACTGTTTACAGGCCTCCTGGGCCATATACAGCGTTTCTCACTGAGTTCCCTGAATTCCTATCGGACCTTGTAGTCATAGCAGATAATATTCTAATCTTTGGTGACTTTAATATTCACATGGAAAAGTCCACAGACCCACTCCAAAAGGCTTTCGGAGCCATCATCGACTCAGTGGGTTTTGTCCAACATGTCTCTGGACCCACTCACTGTCACAGTCATACGCTGGACCTAGTTTTGTCCCATGGAATAAATGTTGTGGATCTTAATGTTTTTCCTCATAATCCTGGATTATCGGACCACCATTTTATTACGTTTGCAATTGCAACAAATAATCTGCTCAGACCCCAACCAAGGAACATCAAAAGTCGTGCTATAAATTCACAGACAACACAAAGATTCCTTGATGCCCTTCCAGACTCCCTCTGCCTACCCAAGGATGCCAGAGGACAAAAATCAGTTAACCATCTAACTGAGGATCTCAATTTAACCTTGCGCAATACCCTAGATGCAGTTGCACCCCTAAAAACTAAAACAATTTCTCATAAGAAACTAGCTCCCTGGTACACAGAAAATACCCGAGCTCTGAAGCAAGCTTCCAGAAAATTGGAACGGAAATGGCGCCACACCAAACTGGAAGTCTTCCGACTAGCTTGGAAGGACGGTACCGTGCAGTACCGAAGAGCCCTTACTGCTGCTCGATCATCCTATTTTTCTAACTTAATTGAGGAAAATAAGAACAATCCGAAATTCCTTTTTGATACTGTCGCAAAGCTAACTAAAAAGCAGCATTCCCCAAGAGAGGATGACTTTCACTTTAGCAGTGATAAATTCATGAACTTCTTTGAGGAAAAGATTATGATTATTAGAAAGCAAATTACGGACTCTTCTTTAAACCTGCGTATTCCTCCAAACCTCAGTTGTCCTGAGTCTGCACAACTCTGCCAGGACCTAGGATCAAGAGAGACGCTCAAGTGTTTTAGTACTATATCTCTTGACACAATGATGAAAATAATCATGGCCTCTAAACCTTCAAGCTGCATACTGGACCCTATTCCAACTAAACTACTGAAAGAACTGCTTCCTGTGCTTGGCCCTCCTATGTTGAACATAATAAACGGCTCTCTATCCACTGGATGTGTACCAAACTCACTAAAAGTGGCAGTAATAAAGCCTCTCTTGAAAAAGCCAAACCTTGACCCAGAAAATATAAAAAACTATCGGCCTATATCGAATCTTCCATTCCTCTCCAAAATTTTAGAGAAGGCTGTTGCGCAGCAACTCACTGCCTTCCTGAAGACAAACAATGTATACAAAATGCTTCAGTCTGGTTTTAGACCCCATCATAGCACTGAGACGGCACTTGTGAAGGTGGTAAATGACATTTTAATGGCATCGGACCGAGGCTCTGCATCTGTCCTCGTGCTCCTAGACCTTAGTGCTGCTTTTGATACCATCGATCACCACATTCTTTTGGAGAGATTGGAAACCCAAATTGGTCTACACGGACATGTTCTGGCCTGGTTTAGATCTTATCTGTCGGAAAGATATCAGTTTGTCTCTGTGAATGGTTTGTCCTCTGACAAATCAACTGTAAATTTCGGTGTTCCTCAAGGTTCCGTTTTAGGACCACTATTGTTTTCACTATATATTTTACCTCTTGGGGATGTTATTCGAAAACATAATGTAAACTTTCACTGCTATGCGGATGACACACAGCTGTACATTTCAATGAAACATGGTGAAGCCCCAAAATTCCCCTCACTAGAAGCATGTGTTTCAGACATAAGGAAGTGGATGGCTGCAAACTTTCTACTATTAAACTCGGACAAAACAGAGATGCTTGTTCTAGGTCCCAAGAAACAAAGAGATCTTCTGTTGAATCTGACAATTAATCTTAATGGTTGTACAGTCGTCTCAAATAAAACTGTGAAGGACCTCGGCGTTACTCTGGACCCTGAGCTCTCTTTTGAAGAACATATCAAGACCATTTTGAGGACAGCTTTTTTCCATCTACGTAACATTGCAAAAATCAGAAACTTTCTGTCCAAAAATGATGCAGAAAAATTAATCCATGCTTTTGTCACTTCTAGGTTAGACTACTGCAATGCTCTATTTTCCGGCTACCCGGATAAAGCACTAAATAAACTTCAGTTAGTGCTAAATACGGCTGCTAGAATCCTGACTAGAACCAAAAAATTTGATCATATTACTCCAGTGCTAGCCTCTCTACACTGGCTTCCTGTCAAAGCAAGGGCTGATTTCAAGGTTTTACTGCTAACCTACAAAGCATTACATGGGCTTGCTCCTACCTATCTCTCTGATTTGGTCCTGCCGTACATACCTACACGTACGCTACGGTCACAAGACGCAGGCCTCCTAATTGTCCCTAGAATTTCTAAGCAAACAGCTAGAGGCAGGGCTTTCTCCTATAGAGCTCCATTTTTATGGAACGGTCTGCCTACCCATGTCAGAGACGCAAACTCGGTCTCAACTTTTAAGTCTTTACTGAAGACTCATCTCTTCAGTGGGTCATATGATTGAGTGTAGTCTGGCCCAGGAGTGGGAAGGTGAACGGAAAGGCTCTGGAGCAACGAACCGCCCTTGCTGTCTCTGCCTGGCCGGTTCCCCTCTTTCCACTGGGATTCTCTGCCTCTAACCCTATTACAGGGGCTGAGTCACTGGCTTACTGGGGCTCTCTCATGCCGTCCCTGGAGGGGGTGCGTCACCTGAGTGGGTTGATTCACTGTTGTGGTCATCCTGTCTGGGTTGGCGCCCCCCCTTGGGTTGTGCCGTGGCGGAGATCTTTGTGGGCTATACTCAGCCTTGTCTCAGGATGGTAAGTTGGTGGTTGAAGATATCCCTCTAGTGGTGTGGGGGCTGTGCTTTGGCAAAGTGGGTGGGGTTATATCCTTCCTGTTTGGACCTGTCCGGGGGTGTCCTCGGATGGGGCCACAGTGTCTCCTGACCCCTCCTGTCTCAGCCTCCAGTATTTATGCTGCAGTAGTTTATGTGTCGGGGGGCTGGGGTCAATTTGTTATATCTGGAGTACTTCTCCTGTCCTATTCGGTGTCCTGTGTGAATCTAAGTGTGCGTTCTCTAATTCTCTCCTTCTCTCTTTCTTTCTTTCTTTCTCTCTCTCGGAGGACCTGAGCCCTAGGACCATGCCCCAGGACTACCTGACATGATGACTCCTTGCTGTCCCCAGTCCACCTGGCCATGCTGCTGTTCCATTTTCAACTGACCTGAGCCCTAGGACCATGCCCCAGGACTACCTGACATGATGACTCCTTGCTGTCCCCAGTCCACCTGGCCATGCTGCTGCTCCAGTTTCAACTGTTCTGCCTTATTATTATTCGACCATGCTGGTCATTTATGAACATTTGAACATCTTGGCCATGTTCTGTTATAATCTCCACCCGGCACAGCCAGAAGAGGACTGGCCACCCCACATAGCCTGGTTCCTCTCTAGGTTTCTTCCTAGGTTTTGGCCTTTCTAGGGAGTTTTTCCTAGCCACCGTGCTTCTACACCTGCATTGCTTGCTGTTTGGGGTTTTAGGCTGGGTTTCTGTACAGCACTTTGAGATATCAGCTGATGTACGAAGGGCTATATAAATACATTTGATTTGATTTGATATTTCAGAACTACACTGTACGTTCCATGTGTGGAACCTAACCTCTTGGTTTAAACTGAGCTTTTTTGTTTAATTTCTGTTTGTAAGTTTGTTTAAAATGTATGTATTGAGAGACGCAATGATGGTGATGGGGTGAGAGAAGCACCGAGCGGGAAGGGGAAAATGGTGTACGTATGTATGGGTGTGTATATGTGTGTGTGTGCGTGCGTGTATGTATGCATATGTGTGTGTATATGTATATGTATGTGTATGTATGTATGTGTATGTATATGCACGTAGATATGGGTAAGTGGGGGCTGTTTTTCTTTTTTTTGGTTTTGTGTGCTTTGTCTCTGTTGTTGTATCTCTTAATATGGGTGAAAATGGTGAAATTTCAATAAAAATACTGTTACAAAAAAAATTGCCTAAAGTTGAGGCTATCTTACAAACTAACATTAAACCTTAAAATGAGTAACACATCCATGGCCCCATTTTGACATTACTGCAACTACAAATGTCTTCCTATGTAATCATATAAAGCTTGTATGTTCAAGATAGCATGGTATACATATTGTAGATTGTGCACAGGTTTGTGGAAATCTTCACAATTGCTGTAATAATCTGGGCAACATCTCAAACAGCATTGATCACTTGCATCTTGTCTTAATGTAATCTCAACTGCAATCCAGGTCATTTGGTTCTGCTATTGGATGAAGCACAGTGATAACATTGATCTGTTGTACAAATAAACAAAATATCTGACATGGTTTTTCCATCGGTTTTTGATTGGGCTTTTAGAACATTGGAAATTCAACAAACTTTTGAGTGGGTGAAAATAGTTTGTAATTTACAGTATCAACGTCTCAACAGAAATATTACCCAGTTATCCACGTTGAAATGACGTGGTGTGCTCAGTGGATGGTCAATTCTTTCATCGCATAAATTATTCAGTCCCTCTCTCCTCGCAGCTCCTTTTCAAGTGTGGTGTACAGTGGCTTGCGAAAGTATTCACTCCCCTTGGCATTTTTCCTATTTTGTTGCCTTACAACCTGGAATTAAAATAGTGTTTTGGGGTGCTTATATAATTTGATTTACACAATATGCCTACCACTTTGAAGATGCAAAACATGTTTTATTGTGAAACAAACAAGAAATAAGACAAAAACACAGAAAACTTGAGTGTGCATGACTATTCACCCCCCCCAAAGTCAATACTTTGTAGAGCCACCTTTTGCAGCAATTACAGCTGCAAGTCTCTTGGGGTATGTCTCTGTAAGCTTGGCACATCTAGCCACTGGGATTTTTTCAAAACTGCTCCAGCTCCTTCAAGTTGAATGGGTTCCGCTGGTGTACAGCAATCTTTAAGTCATACCACAGAATCTCAATTGGATTGAGGTCTGGGCTTTGCCTAGGCCATTCCAAAACATTTAAATGTTTCCCATTAAACCACTTGAGTGTTGTTTTAGCAGTATGCTTAGGGTCATTGTCCTGCTGGAAGGTGAACCTCCGTCCCAGTCTCAAATCTCTGGAAGACTGAAACGTGTTTGCTTCTTTTTTTCTTTAACTTCTTGCGTCGAGCCATCCCGGAACCGGGATCATGAATACAGCCTCAAGCTCATTACCATAACGCAACGTTAACTATTCATGAAAATCGCAAATGAAATGAAATAAATATGCTAGCTTAGCCTTTTGTTAACAACACTGTCATCTCAGATTTTCAAAAAGATGCTTCTCAACCATAGCAAAACAAGCATTTGTGTAACAGCATTTAGCGTTAGCATTTTCACAAAAACCAGAAAACCATTCAAATAAAATAATTTACCTTTGAAGAACTTCTGATGTTTTCAATGAAGAGACTCTCAGTTAGATAGCAAATGTTCAGTTTTTCCTGAAAGATTATTTGTTTAGGAGAAATCGCTCCATTTTGTGCGTCACGTTTAGCTAAGAAAAAAAAAGAAATTAAATCAATATGCTAGCTCTCAAGCTTAGCCTTTTGTTAACAACACTCATCTCAGATTTTCAAAAATATGTGTCATGCATAGGTGTAATAGGTGGCAGGGAAGTCAGGCGCAGGAGAGTCAAATGGAGTGTAAAATGGAGTCTTTTAATAAAGTCCACGGAGTATGCTCCATAACACTAAATGTACATAAACACACAAACATGGGTACGAGGACCCGACGCGCACCTATACAACAATCACACTACACTGACAAATAAAACAATCTCTGACAAAGACATGATGGGGAAACAGAGGGTTAAATACACAACAGGTAATGAATGAGATTTAAAACAGGTGTGTGGGAAGACAAGACAAAACCAATGGAAAATGAAAAAAGGATCAATGATGGCTAGAAGACCGGTGACGTCGAACGCCGAGCACCGCCCGAACAAGGAGAGGCAACGACTTCGGCAGAAGTCGTGACAATATGCTTCTCAACCATAGCAAAACAAGCATTTGTGTAACAGTATTGATAGCTAGCGTTAGCATTTAGCGTAGCATTTAGCGTTAGCATTTAGCGTTAGCATTCAGCAGGCAACATTTTCACAAAAAACAGAAAACCATTCAAATAAAATAATTTACCTTTGAAGAACTTCGGATGTTTTCAATGAGACTCTCAGTTAGATAGCAAATGTTCAGTTTTTCCTGAAAGATTATTTGTGCAGGAGAAATCGGTCCGTTTTCTGCGTCATGTTTGGTTACCAAAAAAAAACGAAAATTCATTCATCCAAACGCCAAACTTTCTTCCACATTAACTCCATAATATCGACTGAAACATGGTAAACGTTGTTTAGAATCAATCCTCAAGGTGTTTTTCACATATCTCTTCATGATATATCATTCCTGGAAGTCTCCTCTCTGTCTCAATCACATGGATGAATGCGAGCATAGACCCACTCCAATTTGCTTACCGCCCAAATAGGTCTACAGACGATGCAATCTCAACCACACTGCACACTGCCCTAACCCACCTGGACAAGAGGAATACCTATGTGAGAATGCTGTTCATCGACTACAGCTCGGCATTCAACACCATAGTACCCTCTAAGCTCGTCATCAAGCTCGAGACCCTGGGTCTCGACCCCGCCCTGTGCAACTGGGTACTGGACTTCCTGACGGGCCACCCCCAGGTGGTGAGGGTAGGCAACAACATCTCCTCCCCGCTGATCCTCAACACGGGGGCCCCACAAGGGTGCGTTCTGAGCCCTCTCCTGTACTCCCTGTTCACCCACGACTGCGTGGCCACGCACGCCTCCAACTCAATCATCAAGTTTGCGGACGACAGGGATTGATTGAATATGTCCGTAAACACACCGGCCAGCTGGTCTGCGCATGCTCTGAGGGCGCGGCTGGGGATGCCGTCTGGGCCTGCAGCCTTGCGAGGGTTAACACGTTTAAATGTCTTACTCACCTCGGCTGCAGTGAAGGAGAGACCGCATGTTTTCGTTGCAGGCCTTGTCAGTGGCACTGTATTGTCCTCAATGCCATATAAGGAGACAATGAAAAACAGAGCGTCAAAAATCCTGCTCATTTCCTGTGTAAAGTTTCATCTTGGTTTCGCCTGTAGCATCAGTTCTGGGGCACTCACAGATAATATCTTTGAAGTTTTGGAAACGTCAGAGTGTTTTCTTTCCAAAGCTGCCAATTATATGCATAGTCGAGCATCTTTTCGTGACAAAATATTGCGCTTAAAACGGGCACGTTTTTTTATCCAATAATGACATAGCGCCCCCATAGGTTGAAGAGGTTAAGAAATTGCATTTTTCTGGTCACTCTTCCATAAAGCCCAGCTCTGTGGAGTGTACGGCTTAAAGTGGTCCTATGGACAGATACTCCAATCTCCGCTGTGGCGCTCTGCAGCTCCTTCAGGGTTATCTTTGGTCTCTTTGTTGCCTCTCTGATTAATGCCCTCCTTGCCTGGTCCATGAGTTTTGGTGGGCGGCCCTCTCTTGGCAGGTATGTTGTGGTGCCATATTACTTCCATTTTTCAATAATGGATTTAATGGTGCTCTGTGGGATGTTCAAAGTTTCTGATATTTTTTATAACCCAACCATGATCTGTACTTCTCCACAACTTTGTCCCTGACCTGTTTGGAGAGCTCCTTGGTTTTCATAGTGCCGCTTGGTTGGTGGTGCCCCTTTTGTTGTGTTGCAGACTCTGGGGCCTTTCAGAACAGGTGTATATATACTGAGATCATGTGGCAGATCATGTGACACTTAGATTGCACACAGGTGGACTTTCTGTAACTAATAATGAAGTAATTGGTTGCACCAGATCTTATTTAGGGGCTTCATAGCAAAGGGGGTGAGTACATATGCACACACCACTTTTCCGTTTGTAAATTTATTTCATAAAAAAACACAAAAAAAATCACTTCACCAATTTGGACAATTTTGTGTATGTCCATTACATGAAATCCAAATAAAAATCCATTTAAATTACAGGTTGTAATGCAACAAAATAGGAAAAAACTCCAAGGGGGATGAATACATTTGCGAGGCACTGAAACTGACAAGCTGTGTTTACTCCCAGCATGACTGTTTTATTTATGGTGAATAATCTGTATTTGTGTGTGTGATCACTGACATATCACTGCCTTCACTCATGCAGGGCCCAACGGTATTGCAGATTATTTTTTATCCCTGACCTCACCTTTAGGGTGAGGGTTGAGGAACATCAACAAACAAGGCTCTATTTGGGCGGATACTGAAAAAAACATTTGGTTTTATTATGGTGTCTCTGAGGGGATACAATGGTATTTTTTACATGTCAGTACAATAATTTACAGTACATAGCCAAGAAATTTAACTTTTGTTTCCATTGAAATACCTTTTCCTTTGTTTATACAGATGTGCAGTAACATGGTAACCTGTATGGTAGTCTCACAAGGTCATCCTTCCAAATCTCATCTCTTTGATAGTGAGCAACGCTTAGGTGTCCAAGGCTAACACTAAGGGAATCAAAGGGAATTTTATAGAGCAAATGCATAATTCGGAAGGCAATCTCTTTCAAAAGAGCAATTCGTAAGCTGTAAAAACAAAGAGAGTCTCACACTCCATATATATAACCTCCCTGTAATTTATTGGGTAAAAAATCACCAACGTTTCAGCATCACTGTGCTTTCTTCAGGCCTTTGTAAAAGAGCAATTGGTCAAATCAAAAGACACATCTTATTAATTATTGCTCTCTCCAAATTATCTTTAGTACTGTTCCATAACTAGGGAATGTGAATCTCTCTCTATGGGGGAAAGAGCTATGCGGATAGATCAAAGTAGACCTGACACAATGATTCTATCACACTTTCATCAGGGAAGAGTGACAAAATTTGGAAATGCATTGTTTGTGACAGACCATTCTGCTCATGCTTGAGTCATAGGGAATAGGGACAGGATATTTGTCAAAGAATTAACACCATAGCATAATTCTAGAACAGCTTTAATATGTCTGAGCTGGAAAAGAGACCATATGCCTGTTATCATCACAAATTTGTCAACAAAAAAAGCTATTGCACAGGAAACCATCTGAATGTGACAGACCATTGAAAGCACACAGATTTGACATATCTATCCTATCAATTTGTGAATGTTTTTTATTGTGATCATTACACACAAAAATATCTTAAGTTTATGTGGTAACCTAACCCTATAGGTCCACTGAGTAGACTAGACTATGCACCTTCTGTTTAATGAGGGGAAGGACCTCAACCTTAACCTCAACCTTAGTTGATTAACGCACTGGTGCGTCAATCAAAGTAACATCATCAATAATTCCCCATGAAAATCTGTCAGTTTAAGCTAGAGATATCTGTTTTTTTGCATTGGATGCATCTCAATCCACCGCATCCGCCAATATTGCACTTCTACATCTGCTGAGAAAGGTGGCAGAGGTAGAGCGGTGTCTGTCAGACCATGAGACATCCCGAAAATTTGTGTTCTCGTTTTGCTCTACCGTTGCCTGAAGGTAACCGATACGTACTGTAGTTTTGTATCTACCCAAAAAAGGGGTTAATATCTCCTTTTCATATACCAGCGGGCATATGACGTGATAAAGACATATTTTTCTGGTTGAAATCTGGTCGGGACGTTTTATAACCAGATCACAACCAGATTACGAAGTCTTTTTCATTATGTATTTTTGACGTCATGAAAAATACATATTATTTTTGTTGATATCTGCTTTTTGGTTGAAATCTGATTTAACTATCGACCAAGGCCCAGTCTCCCAGTTGCAATGTAGCTTAAGCATTACGATGATCGTAACAGTTACATCGTTATTTATGTGCCAGCTTTTTAAGTTTTTCCCAACCAAGCACGCATAGAGAATGTTAGCTACTGTAAGTGCGCCGTTAGACCATTTGCAGATACTGATAGGATCTAAATAAAAGCAATGCTGCTCTCAGATCAGCCTTTTCCATTCAAATCTTACTTTAATATTATAATTATTCTACAATACTGACGACAGATCAGCTCATAGAAAGATATTACCACCTATGGCTGCAAATATTGAGGCGGCTTATTATGCTTACCAAATAATAATGCACTAAAATCACAGATTGGGCACATTATTGCTAAAATCTTGTCCCACATTATGAAACATATTTGGTGGCAAAATAAAACTCAATATGATTTCAATATGATTAAAATATATAGGCCCATGTAGCCTATTAATCTTTTAATACAGTCATCTCTGTTTTCATTTGAAGCATTGTTTTATATTTCACTTGTTTGTAACAATTGCAAATACTTTTCCAACTTTGTATTTGTAGTCAACTTCGTTCTAAAGTTATCAGCGGTCACAGTCAGACAGATACCTAGCTTAAACATCTTGATTCTATAATTAGCGGATTCTGTGAATAAAGTGATGCGGAAGGGCAAAAACCATCTAACGATGCACTTTGGCTGCTGTGAGAAGGTTTTTAAGATTAACATTACTAATGAAGGCTCTGGGAAACAGATTGGCTACTAAAGATACAGTACATCGTAAAATGGTTCTAACGATTATCTTAACGCTATGAAGGCTCTGGGAAATGAGGCCCAGTATGTTACTCAATTAATAGACACCAATCTACACCGACTATACAAAACATCTGCTCTTTACATGACATAGACTGACCAGGTGAATGCTATGATCCCGTATTGATGTTGCTTGTTAAATCCACTTCAATCAGTGTAGACGAAGGGGAGGAGACAGGTTGAAGAAGGATTTTTAAGCCTTGAGACAATTGAGACATGGATTGTGTCTGTGTGCCTTTCAGAGGGTGAATGGGCAAAATATTTAAGTGCTTTTTAACGGGGTATGGTAGTAGGTACCAGGTGCACTGGTTTGTGTCAAGAACTACAACACTGCTAGGATTTTCACGCTCAACAGTTTCCCGTGTGTATCAAGAATGGTCCACCACCCAAAGGACATCCAGCCAACTTGACACAACTGTGGGAAGCATTGGAGTCAACATGGGCCAGCATCCCTGTGGAACACTTTCAACACCTCGTAAAGTCCATGCCCCAAACACTTTCAACACCTCGTAGAGTCCATGCCCCAAACACTTTCGACACCTCGTAGAGTCCATGCCCCAAACACTTTCAACACCTCGTAAAGTCCATGCCCCAAACACTTTCAACACCTCGTAGAGTCCATGCCCCAAACACTTTCGACACCTCGTAGAGTCCATGCCCCAAACACTTTCAACACCTCGTAGAGTCCATGCCCCAAACACTTTCGACACCTCGTAGAGTCCATGCCCCAAACACTTTCGACACCTCGTAGAGTCCATGCCCCAAACACTTTCAACACCTCGTAGAGTCCATGCCCCAAACACTTTCGACACCTCGTAGAGTCCATGCCAACCAAAAATGGAGGCTGTTCTGAGGGCAAAAGGGATGGAGTGCAACTCAATATTAGGAAGGTGTTCCTAATGTTTGGTATACTCCGTGTGCCATGCACCCATCTGATATAAGACGCTAGAACCATTACAATTATTACAATTGGAGTGATGTTCTTTTTCAGTAGGGTTTGCATGATTCAGTTTAGCACAGTTGACAAACAACAGCTGGCAGAGTGCACCAAAGCAGGTTAGGGTCTCATGACATACTGTACCCAGTCAACCCGCTGGGCTCGGGCCTATACCGTTTGAGACTCGGAGAACTCAGCCGGGACTTGGGGGGGTTTCATCCGAGTCTGGCAGAATCATATTACTCTGGGCTCTGGCTAATCGTACTTGGGAGTCCACTTCAGCTTTTCGGATCCAATTCACTTTTTCAGGAGTAGGGCCATTTTAGGTTTTTATTCGGCAAGGTGATGAAATAGCAATTTTATAAAACAAAGAAACTTGATATATTTCACCTCCAAGTCACAGAATTTACTAGGTCATTACAAGCTGTGTATAGCACTTTGTGACATCGGCTGATGTAAAATGGCTTTAGAAATACATTTGATGGGTTGCAAAATCAGTGTGTGATGACACAGTGCACACAAAATGTACTTTTTTGCTTACATTTTCATGTACCAAATAAAAATCTACATTTCATTGTTCAACTCTTCTGATAGTCGTCACAAAAACTGTTGCGTTAAATAGCAAATGTGCCTACTCTGGTCGTGACACGTGTGCTCTAGCCAACATCTTGCAGATACAGGTAGTCTACATGAGATTATTATGGATAAGAGAGAAAATATGTTCTATTTGTCAAGCATCAATCATCATGCCACCAGAATCAGACCCCTGATATTCATTGTAAAGAAGCATCAAGATCACCATGCACTTTAATTTTTAATTTTAATTTTTTTTATTTAACCTTTATTTAACTAGGCAAGTCAGTTAGGAACAGATTCTTATGCGCCCCCACCACACTCAATTGCAGGGGAGATAGTTATGTTGAAAAGAAAGAGAAGGAAAAGCACAGCAAACCACGCGAAATAACAAAGAGGAAGCATGCAAATTCCTAAAACAACCACTACATGCCAAGAGTATTTAAATATATGAATGTGCACAAAATCATATCATTACAAAACACCTTGTGATAAAATCCCCGACACACTGAAATGGAGGCAGTGAATTGAGTGTGGGAACCTTACCTCTTGCCCTCCCAAGACACAGTGCGAGCCGGATCAACTGCTGGACGGTGGCCTGCTAGAGCGGGAGAAACAGACAATCCACAAGTTTAGTGCCATACAAGCATAGAAAAGGAACACAATTCAATCACACATCTAACAATGTTTCTCTTTATATGAATACCCTGTGGCAGAACAGGTGCCAGGATAAAAGTGACTACGGGGGCAGTTGAATTTGTGAGGGAGCAAACATTTTGTTGGGGGTTCTTGCATTGGAATTATATTGAATTATGCTTTTTTAATCACACTATACCAAAATAAACATAAAGTTAAAATGTCATTGATCATTGAGTGCTTTTGAAATCTGCAGCCTATCTCTGCTGCACTGTATCAGGACAATGGACAGCACCCTAAAACAGCAAGGCCATTTTGGTTATGAATATAGGCTACAATATAGATAGGTCGTTTGTAATAAGTAAATTGCCCTATGTGAATGCAGCCGAACATACTGTCTTACCAAAATAATGCCAACGAAACATACTGATTCGTGCATTGGAATTATATTGAATTCTGATTAAATCACGCTATACCACAATAAACATAAAAGTGCAAATGCTTTTGACCAAGAAGGTTCAATGACCATGAACAGCGCCCTACACATTAAAGCAAGATTTTGATTAAAAAAACAACCAGCTAGATTTGTTCAGTTTTACCTTTTCGAAAGAGTTGCAGCCTCCTTGATGTTCTGTTGAACTTCCTGAGTAATCGGTCATTCAATTCTCCCTGAAATCTTCTGGTAAGATCCCCCTCAAATGCCAGTTGGATTAGTTGAGCTTTCCTTGGGTGTAGCATGCTTCTTCTGTGTTGACTGAACATGTTTGTCAAAGTGGAAAATGAGTTCTCGCATGTACCTGTGGATGGCCCAAAAGTGTTTCAGTGCAGTAAGCACGGTCGACAAAGCGAAGACAGGCCCAGAGAATCATTGCAGGACTTTTCACCATTGACAGCATCCCAACGTGCTGAAGAACATTATTTTATACTCAGTCTCTCCTCCTCTGTCCTTACTGTACTGTCCACTACATATTGCTGGAGATTTGTCGTTACATAAGGTCATCATTTGCTTGGAGCCTGTGCATCAAATCCTTTGGTACTATCAATGTTATTCTTCCAGTTAGAATACCCAGCTTGAGTGAAGGCCGTGTCTGTGTTAGCATTGGACCCAACACAGAACTTTCGACAAGGGAAACAAAATGCCACATCGGCAGTAACCGAGTATTCCAGCCAGTCTCTTCCTCTGAACCAGTTGCTATTAATTTAACGTTTTTGGACAGAAAACGTGCAGCTAGGGTAGAATTCTAGGCTAACCTGGGCCGGCTTCTCTGTTCCACGATCATCAGGAACAGTCGGAGGTGGAGGCGGCAGTGGAGCCATTATCCCGGGGGAGCTTATGGAAGGTTGGGTAGGCTCTGCACACAGAGACAACTGGAGCGTGCCAGCATCATCGCTGCTGGGCTTGGCAGCGGCCTCGGTGGTTTGATGCTGCTGCTAATCGCTCTCCTCCTTTGTTTGGGTACTTTGACAAAGCCAATTTCTGATATCCATTGTGGCAGACTAGCTGGTTCGAGCTAGTTAAATAGGATAAGGCTAATAACACTAACGCGGAGGTGTATCACATTATTTACTTAACCAACCTTAGAGATGAGAAGTGTTTTTTCCCACTTTTTATGGAAACCCAAAGGAGTCATACCTAACCGCTCAGTGGCTTTCCATAGCCCCCCTACACACCGAAGCGAGACCTGTCCATTGTGCGCCAACCTGTTAATCATTTGAACTTTTTTGCTAGTTTTATATAGGGACCTACAGTAAAACTAAAACTGAGGAGGCTCGACTTTATACTGAGGGAGCTAAGAGCCTTTTAGCCACCTCAAGGAGTCGGGTCCATAATCACTTGTTCAGTAATGCAAAGTTTGCAGATTATAACATTTATGTGATACAACAGCATACTAATCAGCAACCAATTGATTAACAAATATATACAACTGTCCTGAATAGCCTACCTGAACCTGCATGACATTGGTATGCATCTCGTGATTTTAACAAATGATGAGTAGGCATTGCTTCCTAATTGTCTACTATTTGGTTGATGTCACTGGAAACGCTTATCTTCCCCTATTTTAGAAACTGGCCATTTTCACATATTCTGATGTTGGGGTGGTGCTTGAGATTATGAAGTTGACAGTTTTATTTTATTTCTCAAAGTATATCTGGAGGATGGATTTCCAAAAGTTGGAGGGGCTTTGGGGGCAAGGCTTCAGACCTTAACTGGGCTTGTAATACCCACATTAACGTTTAATTTAACGGAAGAGATCATTTAGGTTAAGAAAATTACTCTGACAAGTTGGAAGGTGTTGGGGCCCTGATTAGAAGCCGTGCATGCAGGCATGCTAAGTATGAGAGGTGGTTTGTGTATACAGTTGTGTGTCCGAGCTGGATAAGTGAACCCTCACCCTGCAATTGTCCATAAGAATTGACCATGTTGAATTGTAGTTGCATCAGACCGTAACAGACACGTACGTCAGCCTTACATTTGACCAACGTCATAGTAGAGTAAACCCAATTTGGAAGCTTGTGAAAAATACTAATCAAATCATACAATCATACTTCGGACCTCATACATTCCCTCATGCTCTTACAGGCATGGACATCTTGAGTATTTATGTAATTACACTATTTAACATTTTCCTTCCTACTTTTCACTCTGCTGACTTGGTTCAAAAGCGGAGGGATGTATTTCCTAAACCATTCACAGAAAGCAAATACAAGTATTGTTTGTTCTGAACAAATTACCCAATAATGCTGTTCCTAATCCCCCAGTCAATAAGGATTTTTACCATAGCTAATGCCACAAACAAATAATCCATCATCCGAACTGTGAGATGATCCTTTGCATAGATGATATTGTTTGATGCGGGCATTATATGTCACACCTGAAAGTTCTGCACTTAAGGTCACTAATTAGTAAAGAACTCCCCTCACCTGGTTGTGTAGGTCTTAATTGAAAGGAAAAATACTAAAACCTGCAGACACTAAGCCTTCAATGGAATGAGTTTGACACCCCTGGCCTAGAAAGTGCCAATCCTTCCTGCCCCCTTCTCTCTTCATCACTTCTACTTCCTGTACCACTAAGGACAGTTTGAAATCACCTGACATCACTTGGCATTACTCATTCATATACAATGATTAAAGTCATGATGGTATTTATGTGGAATGGGTGCTGGTGGTAGGGGTGGTGGTGGTTGAAACAAGTGACCTTCAGAGAGACAGGCAGATCAGAAAACAATGTTAATGACAGGGTTTTACTACACAGCTCAACTTTGAAATCTCATATTTGTTTAAATCCCTGTCTTTAAAGATGTAAACAGTCTACTATAGCATGATGGTAGTAGTGGCACTGAAAGCACATAATCAGACAAATGTGTTCAAATTGTATTGGTCACATGCGCTGAAGACAAGAGGTTTACAGTGAAATGCTTACTTACCAGCCCATTCTCAACAATGCAGAGTTAAAAGGTCATTTAGGTAATACAGTATGTACATGTGGGTAGGGGTAAAAGTGATGAGGTAACCACGATATATAATTAACAGAGTAGCAGCAGCTTATGTGAAGTGTGAAAGTGTGTCTGTGTGAATGTGTGTGTGCGTGTGTGTGTGGTGTGAATATGCATGTGTGTATTTTGTGTGTGTGACCATATGTAGTGTGTGTGTTGGAGTGTCAGTGTAGTATGCGTGAGTGTGTGGGTACCAAGATTTAATGCTCCTGTACTGCCTGGTATAGAGATCCTGGATGGGGAGGTAGTTCGGCCCCAGTAATTTACTGGGCCGTATGCACTATCCTCTGCCTTGTGGGAGGATGCTGAGTAG
The DNA here is from genome assembly GCF_034236695.1 of Oncorhynchus nerka. NCBI lineage: Eukaryota > Metazoa > Chordata > Actinopteri > Salmoniformes > Salmonidae > Oncorhynchus > Oncorhynchus nerka. The sequence continues at coordinate 69,937,970 of NC_088405.1, forward strand.
TTGCCATACCAGGTGGTGATGCAGCCAGTCAAGATGCTCTCAATGGTGCAGCTGTACATTAGAATGTTTTGAGGATCTGATGGCCCAAGCCAACATTTTTTAGCCTTGTGATGGGGAAGAGGTGTTGTCGTGCCATCTTCACGAACGGGGGGGGGGGGGGTTGTCCTCAGGACTACCTGGCACGAGGACTCTTTGCTGTCCCCAGTCCGCCTGGCCGTGCTGCTGCTCCAGTTTCAACTGTTCAGCACCTGAGGTGCTTGCTGCACCCTCGACAACTACTGTGATTATTATTATTTGACCATGCTGGTCATTTATGAACATTTGAACATCTTGGCCATGTTCTGTTATAATCTCCACCCGGCACAGCCAGAAGAGGACTGGCCACCCCTCATAGCCTGGTTCCTCTCTAGGTTTCTTCCTAGGTTTTGGCCTTTCTAGGGAGTTTTTCCTAGCCACCGTGCTTCTACACCTGCATTGCTTGCTGTTTGTAATTTCCTGTAGTTCACGATAATGGGTTGCATAACTGTTCTCAAACTCCTAATTAGGTTGCAGCTTACAGTACTGTCTTAACCTGCAGTGAGCAGACATCAAAGAGTTCCTTGCAGATGATCGTTAGACAGTTGTTACAAGCGAAGGGTTGGTGGAGATGGTGGTGGTGGGGGGATTTTGTTTACACAAGGGGGTGTTCCCTTCCGGAACCAATTCTGCAGAGGTGTTCTCTGTGAATGTACTGCTGAACTCTCGTGTTGGTCTACAACTGCATCCAATTCCAGGACTAAACGATAACACCAGGCATTTGATTTCCATGATTGATTCTCCATTCGCCCTTATTTTGGGGTAATTGGTGCTCTGAGTCAAGATAATGCCTTTTATAAATGGACATCAGCCAACTCACTAACAAATCTGCTACAAATGGACTGGTGTGTTTCTATATGTTGTGGGTTTGTGGAGATTTTCCACAAGAATAAAGGTTTCATTGCTTTTCTATATTGTCTTTACATCAACAGAGAATGTGCATCCCATCATGCACACTTGACACTAAGAGACGTGCAATAAGCAATCACATTAAGAGTTGGCTTTATATAGAAGTGTGTAATACTCTAGGGACACAGCACACTGCAACACTCAAGTGGACTTAGACATGGACTGTGAGAAATGAGGCACTAAAATGATGTGCAAAAAGGATTTTGAGGAAGCACGCTTTCTTTTTGCACTCTGTCTACTAAAAGGGCACTCCTCTTTAATCTTCAAACACCGTCTTTATGTTCCACTCATCTCAATCTTCTCTATGTGAGGCCTGTGAATGCTCACAGTGCTGCATTGTTGTGGAGTGCTGCCCACTTCGACAGATGCTTCAGTCGCGGTGCTGCGGAGTGCATTTCAAGTCACTGATCAAGTGCAACAGTGTTTTTCTCTACTTCACATAATAAACACTCATACGTGCATGTATGCACACATACATCTTCACACATACACAAACACACATGGGCGCTCATATGTTTACACACACAAATGTACCCATGCATGCATACGCAAGTGCACACGCACACACAGATCTGCATTTTCCCTGGCTGTTGTCTTTTGATCTTGCTCTGTTGTTTCTTACCTCTCCCACTCTGTGCAGTCACAAATACTTAAGGTTCAGTGCATAAACAAATTACTTTTTGTTGACTTATTTATTCTGTCCTCTCCCTGTGTATCAAGCTGCTGTAGAGAAGAATTGGAAAAGGCTTTGATGCTCCGTTGCCTAGTGGAAGCTTTCAGGTTGCTTACTGAATCCCTACTCTGAGCCCTCTCATTCTCCTTGGCATGACAGGGGCTATTGACTGCCAATGCAGATGGGATCACAGGGCCCTGGGCTTCCAAAAACTGTTAGAGGAGGCAACTAACTTAGCCATTCCACTTACATACTGAGCGTGATGCAACAGAGGGACCACTCTCCATTACCTAATTCAACAGCTCCAAAACCAAGCATTGCTACTTTGATGATGTCTTGGAAATCTCACAGAGACATTAGAGAATGAAATACACTCGCAGTTTAGTTAGTGGACATATGGGTCTCTTGGCCAAACAGGTTGAATATTTGTCATGTCATTTGTCATGGCATGGAACAAAAGCATGCACTGTAAAAAAAGAAAAAAAAAGAAACACACACACACATCTAGTTTCTTCTACTAATTATTATTGAGTAACTGGTTCCATAGCCTTTTTTTTGTTTACTCAACTTTTTGATCCAAGTGTTACCTGAACAAAAAAGTATTAGTTGGCCTAAACTTTTGTCAATTAAAAATTATGTGTATTTGGTCATCCTAACTAAAAAAGTCTGTACATCTGGTTACACACATCCACAGACAGTGCTTTTAACATACAACTTACATATTTGACACACAATCACATTTTGCATGTTAATTTATACAGTAATTATTATTCCCCTGGGATTAGAACTCACATTCACAACCTCTTGGTTCATCACATTCCAATCTTGCTGCTACGCCACCATGTCTGTATCAATTTTCAGTTGTCTGACTATTCCCTCATTATTGATTTGATTTACTTATTTAAACATTTTTTTGTTTTTTCAGTATAGTTGTCTATTGTTGGTACTCTGTTTTTAATGTTACTCCTTAATCACTATTATAAATGGTCTGTGGACTTTTAACAGAGCTGAGATTTACTTTGAATTGGACAGTACAGTCAACCATACAGTTGAAATCAGTTATTGACACAGACATGGTGGCGTAGCAAGACAATTGGAATTCTGTGTACCAAGAGGTTATGAGTTTAAAACCCAGGTGAGGACATGTTGAAAATTAATTACTGTATATATGAACATGCAGAATCATGTGTGTCAAATATATAAGTTGAAAACATTGTATGTTAAAAGCACTGTGTGTGTAACTAGTTCCACAGCCATTTTTTAGGTAAGATGCCCAAATAATAATTTCTAGTTGAACATATGAAACTTTTTGCCTATGTTTTCTCATGTTGTAGCTTGGGTGAACTAACAATGTTAAGTTCAGGTAACACTTTGATCAAAAGGTTGAGTAAACAAAAAAAAGACTGTAGAACCAGTTAATAATATTTAGTTGAAACAACTAGATTTTTTTTAGTGTGTGATTACCACGGAACTTTGGCAACAGACACTTTGGCAAACCTTAAAACAATTCTTAAATTCAGTGGACTCCTTAAGTGCCTTAAATGGGGCATGCTGATATCAGGAGAGCTTGTAAAATTATATATTTGAAGTGGGACTAGTGAACGGTGAACTGTACTCTTAATGATATAACTGGCTAAGAAATGTGTTTCTCTTTCACACAACAGTTATGAGACGGAACATGGAAAATGTCTTCTACCTGTCTCCAACAACAAGATGGAAGAAGAAACTTGTTCAGTAAATGTTTCATGAGTTTCATTACTGCATATCTCATAGGCAGCTTGCCACTCTGTAAATCAGCAAAGTCAGCACAATGAATCTTTTACGTTCAGAGCTAGAAAGTGGAGCAGTGCAGTCAGACCAACTCATCTAACTTATTGTCTCATTGCAACTTAAAGAGCCCAGTTATTACTCAGAGCAAAATCGCAACACCAGTAAAATAGTGTTAGCGTATCTATTCTGGTGTGAAATTCCCTTTTGAAACTATTACAAGATAGAACAAAAGGAACTACAGATAACGGCTCAAGCATTTGCAGATTGGGCTATGATAAATCACAGAGAATAGTTAGTGAAACACACTCCCATAAGGCACTTGCCTTATAACTCCTATGAAACTACTCCCTGGCAGACCAACACAGTAACCATATGAATTGTAAATGGGCTGCAATGCGGCACAAACCTTCACAATCACACTACCTAACATTTTCACCTGCTACCTTAGTGTCTTATGGAGATGTCCCTTACACTGCCATGTACCACCCTACAAACATGTCGAATCGAGAGATCTGACCCCAATATGTCCCCCCGAGTCCCCCAACCTGCCACCACTCATCATGCTTTCCATTAGTCTATGACAGCAGGCCCTTCCTAGATGACCCTATAGAAGAGCAGGTTAGCAGTAATTATTCAACAGAAAGGTTATGAGTAGAACAGTCCTGTCACCCCCCTTGGTTTCATGGTCTTAGTGAATCAGAGCCCCCAAGGACTTCCTGTCACAGAAGATATTAGTCACTCCAGTAGCTCCAACCTCCCCAGAGGACTCAGACACACCACTAGTACTGCTATGGGACTACTGGATTTGCTTCTATTCTATTAGTCTTACTCTGACTTACCAGGCCCGGTATGATAACAAGTCTTGTCTTTATATCTTGGCTGGTACATATGACTAATGCTCCTATTAGGCTGGATCAGCCATGTGCTAATGCTCTTTATCGTGACCCATTTCTGCAAATATATTCAAGATAAGACTATGATAAAAGCCATCACTAGGAGTTTTTAAAAAATCATTGCAGGATTCAATTTACATTTTTTGTTTCATTTTAGTGTCAGCCTCATATCTCTTCTTCCCTTTCATGCTGTCAGATGTTCATATCTCATATCATCAGGAGAATTGGTAGCAATTAAGAGGGTGTAGGCAGAGTGCATAATGTTTTAGAAATGGGATGTAAAATGAATGTGAGGTCAGTCACCCCGCACAAAACCAACTTGTGTTTCAAATGGATTGACAGCTGGAATAGTCCAGGCAAAACAGTTTTAAAGATCTTGGTCAAACGGTTCAAGGCTCAGATGTCAAAGTTCATTGGGACGAAAGAAAATGGTTCAGGGCTTTTTCTACTCATGTATTTTTCTCAAAACTTGAAGCAGAATATAAACTCAACATATTTGAGTTTCTTATCTATTCTATTTCCTGAAGTCAGATGCTTTTATTTCCATTTCTGCCACCTGTACCCAGAATAATCACTAGATTATACACTCTATTATTGCATTGTTCTGTATACATTACACATGGGGAAAGTACTGCTGGGGTTCATTACAATGATGCTTCATAGGCAGCCAATCTTTACTCAGAAATGTCTGTGATTTGCAAAGGAAGAAAATAAATAATCTCAGACATTTATGTATTTCTATTTAGTATTATTTTGAAACATTTCATTTGTGAGCTCTTGAAGTTAGCCTTCAAGGTCTACAATCCCAAACATTAAATTAAGTAGGTTATAAATGTTAAAGCAGATTAAATCTGTCGCTTAGTCCTTGAGCAAGGCACTTAATCCTAATTTGCTCAAAATCTGCAGTACTACTATGTCTGACCCTGTAAAACAACACATTTCACTGCACCTATCTGGTGTATGTGACAATAAAACATCTTTATTATCTTTTATAATGAGTTGGCACACCCAAAGCCACAGTAGTTCCAGAAAACACAATATTGAAGCTGATAAACTCACATGGAAGCAATGCTTGGCACTGGCTTTGTATCTGAGTAACCTTCCAATGATTTTTCAATTCAAATTTAATTTGAACTAAACTAAAACCTGCTTAGCCAAATTACTTCTATGAAACAGACAGTAGAGTAAATAATATTTCCTAAGGTCATTGAAAACCTTTCAATTATGTTTAAATTATATATTATATGGGCAGTGAATGGAATGAACCCACTGGGCAAAAACTGGTTGAATCAATGTTGTTTCCAGGTCATTTCAACTCAAAAATTATATGTGATGATGTTGAATGACTTAGAAAAATTAATACATTTAAGGACATTTTGTGTTTAAAAAAACAACTTTTAACCTAAATTCAACATTTTTTGTTGATTTCATGCTGAATTCACCGGAGGTCAGCAACAGCCCATTCTACTGCAGAGCTCATGGAGGCCTCTGCTTATGCGTCATCTATGAGTTTTGTAAAGCACATTGTGAATGCCTTTACTGATTTTTAGTAGCTTTGAATGGAGTTAAACAATGCTGTGTGTTCACTGTTCATAAAGCCAAGGTAAAACTAGTCAAAATAATTATTTAAAAACATCAGTTACATGCTGTAGGTTTGAGTTCATAAGACCTTGTTTACAATATTAATGTTTTGTTTTTTTATTTCATATTTTCACATCTGAATATAACTGAGCCCAAAGTTGCAGTCCTGAGGTATACGATAATCAATTATTTGGGACTGCGGCAATGAATCACTCCACCTACACACGCAAACAAACATGTAAACACATACCCAGACACACTATCACACACCACCACACACAAGCACACACCTTTGGACCAACAGCAGTGAGAATTTGAGCTAGTCTTCTGCTGTTGAAGTCCATTTGTTCAAAGTCCTTCAGTAAGATAAGAGAGTGCCAGAGAAGCACAACTCGCTCAGCCAATTCAGAATTTGTTCTATACTTGAGATTTGTTCTATGCTTGAGATTTGTTCTATACTTGAGATGTGTTCTATACTTGAGGCTGATGAAGGAATAAAGAAATTAGCACTAGTGTATTACGCATCTTTGGTTAAATTCAATGAATCATCCCTCAAACTTTACTTTTAAACTCGGACAAAACAGAGTTGCTAGTTCTAGGTCCCAAGAAACAAAGAGATCTGCTGTTGAATCTGCCAATTTATCTTGATGGTTGTACAGTCGTCTCAAATAAAACTGTGAAGGACCTTGGTGTTACTCCTGGTCTCTCTTTTTTATATATATTTTTTTATATATATTGCAAAAAATGTTGTCACAAAATTTTGCAGAAAAGCTTATCCATGCTTCTGTCACTTCTAGATTAGACTACTACAATGCTTCACTCTCCAGCTACCCAGATAAAACACTAAATAAACTTCAGTTAGTGCTAAACACGGCTGCTAGAATCTTGAATAGAACCCAAAAATGTGATCATATTATTCCAGTGCGAGCCTCTCTACTGTACAATGACTTCCTGTTAAGGCTAGGGCTGATTTCCTACCTATCTCTCCGATTTGGTCCAGCCGTACATACCTATACGTATGCTATGGTCACAAGACGCAGGCCTCCTTATTATCCCTAGAATTTCTAAGAAAACAGCTGGAGGCAGGGCTTTCTCCTATAGAGCTAATTTTTTATGGATTGTTTGTCTATCCATGTGAGAGACGCAGACTCGTTCTCAACCTTTAAGTCTCTACTGAAGACTCATCTCTTCAGTGGTCCTATGATTGAGTGTAGTCTGGCCCAGCGGTGCGAAGGTGAACGGCGAGGCACTGAAGCGACGGACTGCCATTGCTGTCTCCCCTCTTTCCACTGGGATTCTCTGCCGCTGAACCTATTACGGGGGCTGAGTCACTGGCTTACTAGTGCTCTTCCATGCCGTCCCTAGGAGGGGTGTGTCACTTGAGTGGGTTGAGTTACTGACGTGATCTTCCTGTCCGATATCTTCGTGGGCTATACTCAGCCTTGTCTCAGGGAAGTAAGTTGGTGGTCTGTTGATAACCCTCTAGTGGTGTGGGGGCTGTGCTTTGGCAAAGTGGGTAGGGTTATATCCTGCCTACGGGAGGGGTCGAGGGACACTGTGGCCCCGTCCGACGATACCCCCGGACAGGGCCACAGTGTCCCTCGACCCCTCCCGTCTCAGCTTCCAGTATCTATGCTGCAATGGCCTATGTGCAGGGGGGCAAGGGTCAGTCTGTTATATCTGGTGTAATTATCCTGTCTAATCTGGTGTCCTTTGTAAATTGAACTATGCTCCCTCTAATTCTCTCCCTCTCTCCCTCTCCTCCCGGAGGACTTGAGCCCTAGGACAATGCCTCAGGACTACCTGGCCTGATGACTCCTGGCTGTCCTCAGTCCACCTGGTCATGCTGCTGCTCCAGTTTCAATTGCTCTGACTGTGGCTCTGGAACCCTGACCTGTTCACCGGACGTGCTACCTGCTGTTGTCGACTCTCCCTCTCTCTCTCTCTCTCTCTCTCTCTCTCTCTCTCTCTCTCTCTCTCTCTCTCTCTCTCTCACGCTCTCTCTCTCTCTCTCTCTCTCTCGCTCTCTCTACCGCACCTGCTGTCTTGACCTCTGAATGCTCGGCTATGAAAAACCAACTGACATTTATTCCTGAGTTACTGACCTGTTGCACCCTCAACAACCACTGTGATTATTACTTGACCCTGCTGGTCATCTATGAACGTTTCAACATCTTGAAGATCAAGATGGCCTAAATGGTCATATACTCTTATAATCTCCACTCGGCATATTATGACATCTGCTGATGTAAAAAGGGCTTTATAAATACATTTGATTTGATTTGAAACATACACCGAGGAAAGAAGCGGTAGGTAGGAAGAGGTGTCTAGGGTGCATTCGGAAAGTATTCAGACACCCTGATTTTTTTCCACATTTTGTTACGTTACAGCCTTATTCTTAATTTGATTAAATGTTTTTTTCCCCTTCATCAATCTACACACAATACCCCATTTTTACAAATCAAAAACAGGTTTTGAAATTTTCGCAGATGTATAAAAATACAAAACTGAAATATCACATTTATATTAGTATTCAGACCCTTTACTTTACTTACTATGTTGAAGCACCTTTGGCAATGATTACAGCCTCAAGTCTTTTTGGGTATGACGCTACAAGCTTGGCACACCTGTATTTGAGCCACTCAAGGACATTCAGAGACTTGTCCCGAAGCCATTGCTGCATTGTCTTGACTGTGGGCTTAGGGTCGTTATCCTGTTGGAAGGTGAACCTTCGCCCCAGTCTGAGGTCCTGAGCACTCTGGAGCAGGTTTTCATCAAGGATCGCACTGTACTTTGTTCCATTCATCTTTACCTCGTTCCTGACTAGTCTACCAGTCCCTACCACTGAAAAACATTCCCACAGCATGATGCTATCACCACGCTTCACCATAGGGATGGTGCCAGGTGTCCTCCAGAAGTGACGTTTGGCATTCAGTCCAAAGAATTCAATATTGGTTTCATCAGAGATGGTTGTCCTTCTGGAAGGTTCTACCATCTCCACAGAGGACCTCTCGAGCTCTGTCAGTGACCAGTAGGATCTTGGTCACCTACCTGACCAAGGCACTTCTCCCCCAATTGATCCGTTTGGCCGGGCGGCCAGCTCTAGTAAGAGTATTGGTGGTTCCAAACTTCTTCCATTTAAGAATGATGGAGGCAACTGTGTTCTTGGGGACCTTCAAAGCTGCAGACAATTTTTGGTACCCTTCCCCAGAACTGTGCCTCGACACAATCCTGTCTCTGATCTCTACGGACAATTCCTTTGACCTTATGTTTTGGTTCTTGCTCTGACATGCACTGTCAACTGTGGGACCTTATATCGACAGGTGTGAGTCTTTCCAAATCATGTCTAGTCAATTGAATTTACCACAGGTGGACTCCAATCAAGTTATAGAAACATCACAAGGATGATCAATGGAAACAGAATAAACCTGAGCTCAATTATGAGTCTTATAGCAAAGGGTCTGAATACTTATGTATTGTGTGCAGATTGATGAAGAAAAATATTTATTTAATACATTTTAGAATAAGGCAGTATTCAATTCAATATTGGTTTCATCAGAGATGGTTGTCCTTCTGGAAGGTTCTCCCTTCTCCACAGAGGACCTCTCGAGCTCTGTCAGTGACCAGTGGGTTTTTCCAAAATATGGAAAAAGTCAAGGTGTCTGCATACTTTCCGAATGCACTGTATGTCCCTGTAATAGTTTGTCCCCATAGTTCTTACTGTTTATCCACTGAAGCCAAGTAAGTTAGTCTTCAATTGCCATTTAACCTAAATGCTATTCAAATGTAATTTTAACTATGTATAGTCATTGCTAGAATACAAACCCATTTCACATGTAGGCAAGTAGGAATCATGTATGTAGAGCACATGCCATTAGGTGTGACTCAACAGTAAGAATTAAATTATTATTCAACCTTACTATCAATTGTCCCTATAGTTATCCAATATGGCATTTAATTTCACAAAGTATTGCTTTTATCCCACTTGAGAGACCCATGCTAGCGCTGTAAAAGTTTTGTGCAGCACCCCCACCAACTGGAAATATAGTAGAATTACACCTATTTCCCTGAGTCAAATAATACTTTAAATTATTTTTCTATACTGATCAAAAATATAAACGTAACATGCAATAGTATCTAAGATTTTAGGGAGTTACAGTTCATATGAGGAAATAAATACATTAGGCCCCAATCTATGGATTTCACATGACTGGGAATACACATATGCATCTATTGGTCACAGATACCTTTAAAAAATGTGTCCTAACAATGGGCCTCAGGATCTCATCACGGTATTTCTGTGCATTCAAATTGCCATTGATAAAATGCAATGGTGTTCGTTGTCCTTAGTTTATGCCTTTGTCAGCAAACCACTCATCCACACGATGCCATGCACATGGTATGTGGTTGTGAGACCAGTTGGATACACTGCCAAATTCTCTAAAATGCCGTTGGAGACTTTGGAGGCTTATTGTAGAGAAATTAACATTCAGTTCTCTGGCAACAGCTCTGGTGGACTTTCCTCAACAAATTTGTTTACATTCGTATTAGTGAGCATTTCACTTTTGCCAAAAAGCATGATCATTACACAGGTGCACCTTGTGCTGGGGACAATAAAAGGCCACTCTAAAATGTGCAGTTTTGTCACACAACACAATGCCACAGATGTCTCAATTTTTAGGGAAGTGCAATTGGCATGCTGACTGCAGGAATGTCCATCAAAGCTGTTAATTTCTCTAAAATAATGTTGTTTTTGAGAATGTGGTAGTATGTCCAACAGACCACGTGTAACCATACCAGCACAGGACCCCTTCATCCAGCTTCTTCACCTGCGTGATCATCTGAGACCAGCCACCCGGAAAGCTGATGAATCTATGAGTTTGCACAACCAAGAAGTGTGTTCTTCACGGATGAATTGCGGTTTCAACTGTACCGGGCAGATGGCAGACAGCCTGTTGTCGAGCAGTTTGCTGATGTCAATGTTGCATAAACTACGGACAATAAAAACGATTGTATTTTATCAATGGCAATTTGAATGTACAGAGATATTGTGACATGTTTCAGCAGGATAATGCATGGCCCCATGTCGCAAGGATATGTACACAATTCCTGGAAGTTGAAAATGTCCCACATGGCCTGCATACTCACCAGACATGTCACCCTTTAAGCATGTTTGGGATGCTCTGGATCGACGTGTACGACAGAGTGCTCCAGTTCCCGCCAATATCCAGCAACTTCGCATAGCCATTGAAGAGGAGTGGGACAACATTCCAAAGGCCATAACCAACAGCCTGATGAACTCTATGTGAAGGAGATGTGTTGCGCAGCATGAGACAAATGGTGGTCACACCAGATACTGACAGTTTGTTTTCATCCACGCCCCTAACTTTTTTTTAAAGGTATCTGTGACCAACAGATGCATATCCGTATTCCCAGTTATGTGAAATCCATAGATTAGGGCCTAATGAATATATTTCAATTTCCTTATATGAACTGTAATTCAGTCAAGTCTATGAAATTGTTGCATGTTGTGTTTATATTTTTGTTCAGTGTATTTGTATGATGAAAAATACCATGATGTAGTAGCTCTATCCATGGGTGCCATTCGAGTTCTTGCATTGGAATTATAATGAATTCTGTTTATATCACACAATACCACAATAAACATAAAAGATCAAACAATTATTTTTGACCAAGAAGTAACAGGTTCAATGGCACAAAATCGCGCTGCGCTCTATCAGCCCCATGGATAGCACCCTTCACACCAAAGCAAGATTTTGATAAAAACCAACCAGCTAGATTTGGTTTCAATCTTATCTTTTCAAAAGAGTTGCAGCTTCCTTGATGCTATGTGGAACTTCCTGAGTAATCAATCATTCCATTCTCTCCAAAATATTATTGTAAGATCCCCCTCAAATGCCAGTTGGATTAATTGAGCTTTCCTCAGGTGTAAGCATGCTTCTTCTGTGCTGGCTGAACATGTTTATAAAAGTGGAAAATTGGTTCTCGCATGTAGTTGTGGATGCCCAGAAAGTCCGTCCATGTTTCAGTGCAGTAAGCACGGTTGTCATAGCGGACAGAAGTCCAAAGAATCGTTGCAGGATATCAAGTGGGGTCCATTTGTCCTCTTTGGAGCCAGAGCGTGCAATTTCAGTTAATTTCAGAGCAACACTAAACTCAGCTTCCTCCAAATCTGATTTGCTTAGATCCAGCAGTGGCTTCACATTTTTCACATCTAGAAAGTAATGGCTCTCTGGGTCAAGGAAACACAGGGCTTCCACCAGTTGGCTGTTGCGTTCACTGAATCCTTCTGACATTTAACCAATGACAGCATCCAACATGCTGAAGAACAGTCATTTACATTCAGTCTCTTCTCCTCTCTCCTGGTTGCCTACTGTAGTGTCCAGTGGATATTCTCAGATTTCCTTAACTATTTCCTCAGTGACAATCTCACTCATGAGCGCTCTGATCTCGTTTAGACAATCTTGTGACGTGTATGTGGCATTGTGGGGTATGGTGCTAAACACCTTAACACATTCTTTGCCTTTTTGGAGAGTACAGTGCCTTTCGAAAGTATTCAGACCCCTTGACGTTTTCCGCATTTTGCTACATTACAGACTTATACTAAAATGAATTAAATAAATACAAATCAGCATCTACACACAATACCCCATAATGACAACGTGAAAACACTTTTTTTTTTTTTTGCTAATATATTTAAAATAAAATAAAACAGAAATACCTTATTTAAATAGGTATTCAGATCCTTTGCTATGAAAATTCTCAATTGAGCTCAGGTGCATCCTGTTTCCATCGATTATCCTTGAGAGTTTTCTACAACTTGATTGGTTGATCCACCTGTGGTAAATTCAATGGATTGGACATGATTTGGAAAGGCACACAACTGTCTATATAAGGTCCCACAGTTGACAGTGCATGTCAGAGCAAAAACCAAGCCATGAGGTCGAAATAATTGTCTGTAGAGCTCCGAGACAGGATTATGTCGAGTTACAGATCTGGGGAAGGTCCCCAAGAACCCAGTGGACTCCATTATTCTTAAATAGAAGTTTGGAACCACCAGAACTCTTCCTAGAGCTGGCTGCCCGGCCAAACTGAGCGGGGAGTAGGGCCTCGGTCAGGGAGGTGACCAACAACCCGATGTTCACACTGACAAAGCTGCAGAGTTCCTCTGTGGAGATGGGAGAAACTTCCAGAAGGACAACCATATCTTTGCAGCACTCTGCCAGTCAGGCCTTTATGATAGATTGACCAGATGGAAGCCACTCCTCAGTGAAAAGCATATGACAGCCCACTTGGAGTTTGCCAAAAGGCATCTTAAGTCTCTCAGACCATAACAAACAAGATTCTACGGTCTGATGAAACCAAGATTGAATGCTTTGATCTGAATGCCAAGCCTTGCGTCTGGAGGAAACCGGGCACCATCCCTACGGTGAAGCATGGTGGTGGCAGCATCATGCTATGGTGATGTTTTTCAGCGGCAGGGACTGGGAGACTAGTCAGGATTGAGGCAAAGATGAATGGAGCAAAGTACAGAGAGATCTTTAATGAAAACCTGCTCCAGAGCGCACAGGACCTAAGACTGGGGAGAAGGTTCACCTTCCAACAGGACAACGACTCTAAGCCTAAAGCCAAAACAACGCAGAAATGGCTTCGGGACAAGTCTCTGAATGTCCTTGAGTGGCCCAGCAAGATCCCGGACAAACATCTCCGAATAGACCTGAAAATAGCTGTGCAGCAACGCTCCCCATCCAACCTGACAAAGCTTCAGAGGATCTGCAGAGAAGACTGGCAAAAAGTCCCCAAATACAGGTGTGCCAAGCTTGTAGCATTATACCCTAGAATACTCAATGCTGCCAAGGGTGCTTCAACAAAGTACTGAGTGAAGTGTATGAATATTTATGTAAATGTAATATTTCAGTTTTTTATTTGTAGCACATTTGCAAAAATGTATAAAAATCTGTTTTTGCTTTGTCATTATGGGGTATAGTGTGTTGATTGATGGGGGGGGGGGACATTTAATCAATTTTATAATAAGGCTGTAACGCAAACAAAATGTGGAAAAAGTCAAGGATTCTGAATACTTTCTGAAGGCACAGTATATTCCATCATAGACTGAAAAAGTCCACTGCCTCACTTCCCTTTTGAGTCTAACGTCCCTGTCACAACTTCCGCCGAAGTTTGGCTCCTCTCCTTGTTCAGGCGACGTTCGGCGGTCGATGTTACCGGCTTTCTAGCCATCGTCGCTCCATTTTTCATGTATCCATTTGTTTTGTCTTTTTCCCTGCACACCTGGTTTTCATTCCCCAATCAACCTACATGTATTTATTCCTCTGTTCCCCATCATGTCTTTGTGTAAGATTGTTTGTGTTACATGTGTATTGTTGATGCGCCAGACTGGCTTGTTTTTTCCGTGTTATTTTTTCACAAAGATGTTTATTGTTAAACATAATTACTTGTGACTGTTTTGCACGTTTTGCACTTTTGCCTAAATAAAGTGTTTGCCTGTTCACAAATCTCTGCTCTCCTGCACCTGACTTCGCTACCAGTACGCACACATCTGACAGTCCCCCTTAGTGGTTGTCTGGTTTGAAACCATGAACACAATAATGTCCACAATCATAGACAAATACATGGGATTTCTTGCCAGCTGCCCATCATCAAACAAGTGAGAGTGACACCGATGTTACCAATAGCACTTCAAACTAGTTTTTCTTTCCACAGTGCATTGCATTTTAAACGTCCTTTGCTTGATGCGTGCCTAGCAAATCTTTTGGTCCTAACAATAGCATTCTTCCAGATTGAATAGCCAGCTTGGGTGAAGTCTTTGTCTGCGGTAGAACTTTCAACATGGGAGACAAAATGCAGCATCTGTAGTAACCAAGTATTTCAGCCACTCTCTTCCTATGAACCAGTTGCTATCAAACGAAAGTTTTTGGCCAAAAGATCTGCGGCTATGGTAGGATTCTAGGCTAACCTGGGCTGGCTCCTCTGTACCAGTCTAATAACCCTAATGCTTTTTACAGCTGTAGCTAAGAGTGAAGCAGCTTAACGGTCAACTTGACCCTGCCCTTTTAAATCAAAATGGTCAACGGAGGCCTTTCACATGATCCACTTAGCCTACCACAGAGATGAGAGATGAGGAGTGTTTTTTCTGGCTTTTTACATAAACCCAAAGGAGTCATACCTAACCGCCCAGTGGCTTTCCATAGCCCCCCTGCTGCAACCTGGTCTTAAGAGCTTTTCATATTATTCTGTATGTACAGTACCAGTCAAACATTTGGACACACCTACTCATTCAAGGGTTTTTCTTTATCTTTACTATCTTCTACATTGTATAATAACAGTGAAGACATCAAAACTATGAAATAACACATATGGAATCATGTAGTAACCAAAAAAGTGTTAAAACAAATCTAAATATATTTACTATTTGTGATTCTTCAAAGTAGCCACCCTCTGAACACAAGTGTGACATGTATGTGTAGGGATGAACTTTTATGTATTGGTCTTCAAAATATCAAAACTTCTTTCAGCATATTGATCATGAATTTGGACATGTACAACTGGTGTTGTGAAAAAAATGTAATTAATCAAAAAGCCGGCATGACCACACGGAAGCATCAACAGCAGCATTTTCAAAAGTGGTGTAATGTTCTTTAGTAAAAATACTTAAAAATACTACTTAAGTTGTTACTTTGGGGTATTTGTAATTTACTTTACTATTTATATTTTGACAACTTTTACTTTCACAACATTCCTAAAGAAAATAATGTACTTTTTACTCCATACATTTTTCCTGACACCCAAAAGTACTCATTACATTTTGAATGCTTGACAGTACAGAAAAATGGCACAATTCACTCACTTATCAAGAGAACAAGTGGTCATCCCTACTGCCTCTGATCTGGCGGGCTCACTAAACAGAAAGGCATAGTTTGTAAATGATGTCTGAGTGTTGAAGTGTGCCGCTGGCTAACCATACATTTTAAAACAAGAAAATGTGCTGTCTGCTATGCTTATTATAAGGAATTTTAAAGGATTTATACTTTTACTTTTGATACTTATGTATATTTTAGCAATTACATTTACTTTGATACTTAAGTATATTTAGAATCAAATACGTTAAGACTTTTACTCAAGTAGTATTTTACTGGGTGACTTTCACTTTTACTTGAGTAACTTTCTATTAAGGTATCTAGACTTTTACTCAAGTATGACATTTGGATAATGGTGCCGGCGGGGATGGCTGCCATTTTACGGGCTACTAACCAACTGTGCTATTTCGCATTGTTTGTAACTTATTTTGTACATAATGGTCCTGCTACCATCTCTTATGACTGAAAAGAGCTTCTTGATATCAGAAGAGCGATTACTCACCTCGAACTGGATGAAGATATTTTCTTTACTGAGTCCGACGCGAAGGAAATACTACTTTTCCGAGACCAGGCCCAAATCCCCGTCATTCGTGTGAAGAAAAGATGAAGATACAAGGGGCGGAGATAGGGGTGCCTTGTGAGAATTAGTTGGTGAGTGGATAACCCGCCTCTACCATCCGTTATATTGGCCAACGTGCAATCACTGGAAAATAAACTGGATGTTATCCACTCGAGACTATCAGGACCAACAGGACATTAAAAACGGTAAAATCTTATGTTTCACATAGTCAAGGCTGAACGACGACATGGATAATATTCAGTTGGCTGGGTTTTCATGCATCAGCAGGACAGAACAGCTACGTCTGGTAAGGTGAGAGATGGGGGTGTGTGTCAGCTGGTGCGCAATGTCTAAAATTAAGGAGGTCTTGAGGTATTGCTCGCCTGATGTAGATTACCTCTTGATAAAATGTAGACCACACTATATACCAAGAGAGTTTTCATCTATATTTTTCGTAACCATCTATTTACCACCACAAACCGATGCTGGCACTATGACCGCACACAACGAGCTGTATAAGGCCATAAGCAAACAAGAAAATGCTCATCCAAAAGCAGAACTCCTAGTGGCCGGGGACTTTAATGCAGGCAACCTTCAATCCGTTTTACCTCATTTCTAGGAATTGTACTTTTAACATCATATTTCAACAGGATTCTACTTTATCAGGTACATTTTGATGATATTAATGAAATAGTAAAAATATGTTTGTCCTGGCTAGGATATCTTGGGGATCCGTGTTATCACTGCGTTTTTAAATCTTGCGAAACAGACCAAACAGACCAAGCTGGGATTTGGGATATGAGAAGTCAATGAGAGAAGTGAAAAATTCTTCCTTAGTTGTTAATTTGATCGAAATCTAAAGGCACAACCTATTTTTTGTTGAACATGTTATTACCCCAATATCGTGAAAATGTCAAACTGAAGTTTTCATTTTTGTCAAAAACAACTTGATATCGAAGGAGTGCCTTTGATTTGTCGTCCTGCACATGCACAGTTTGGTGCGAGACGACCGTAAGACTTAATGATATATTTCTGCGCATGAGCTTAGCTAGCCAATGCCACCATGACACTGCCTACAAGTGTGATCAGGGATTTCTATTGGAGAAGCAGTAAAATTTGGTGCGGTCTTGATTTCAACGTTCACGGACATAGATTTTGGTCTGGTCCGAACCAAATCTGAACCAATTATAGATGTCTATGTTTGGTTCAGATTTGGTTCGGACCAGACCAAAAATCTATGTCCGTGAATGTTGAAATCAAGACCGCACCAAATTTGAACCAAACATAGAAGTCTATGTTTGGATCAAATCAAGGCTGGTCTAGACTGGACCAAAAACCAACATCAGTGGATGTGGAAATCAAGACCGGTCTGGACTGCACCAAAAAACGACTGCTGGTCTGGACAAGACTGTTGGTCTGGACAGGCTACCATATAGCCTACCGTGTCGGCCTGCAATGGAATTTGATGACTGTCCATCCATGTGTTAGGCCCACCATTTGTAAAACAGGCCGTTCATTGGCTTTACTTGTCCTTATTCCTGTGACTAATCAATTTGGCAATTGGAGCTCTGAATATCAGGCCGCTTAGATGGTGACAGACAGGGGCACTGGTGTGCATCGTGGTGGTGTGGTGCTGAATGAATTTGCTGACTTGGAGGCGCTAGCTAGCTAACGTTAGTTAGCAAATGTCAGCTACAATGTTGCTCAGTAACGTTAGCAAGCATAAGTGCCCTGATGAAGATTAATCATAGAATACTTATAGATTCTCACAACACAGCTTAGAGAAAAACAATAAAAGGCATAACTACAGCAGCCAACAAACAGAAAATTAACTATACACTTTGTTTAACTACCTTCATGAACAAACAGTAACTGGTGGCTTCTGCATTCGAGAAGGGTGCAACTGCAGCCTGCAATTCAGGGCGTTCCTGCATGTGGGCATTCCTGCATCTCCAGGAACCCCTCTTTATACTTCTATTAGTACATTTTTAAGCTATGACTCCGGTACATAGGCGAGAGGCAGGGGTCATGACCCTGATAGAGGATGGGGCATTACCACCAACTGTAGTTGGTGGTAATGAACCATAACGTTGGATGCCAACCGCGGCCGATAAACCCCACAGAAGATGAGGTGGGGTTGACAACGGTACCTGGCTATAGCTACAACACACCGGTAGACAGTGTCCTTCGCCCCACCTGTTGGGCACTTTTCCCCCACAGTTCTGTTAACAATGCCCCGGATTACGGGCTGCAGAAGCACACTATTGCTGCATTCAGAAAGTATATGTGCATTTTCAAAGGATAAAGCTAAGAACATTAACAACTTCATAGTTAAAAACACTACAACAATATGGAAGAAAATTAAACGTATTCTACAAGAACCAATATCAGTGCCTAAAAACAGAACCTCATGGAACAATCCTTGGACAGCTTTTCAGAATTCACAGATAAATAGGTCCACATGGAAAACTAAAGGCATAGAAACCGTAAATGACTTGGTAACAGGTAATACATTTATTTCCATGATACAATGAAAAAGTAATTTTGGACTGACCAATGTAGATAATTTAAAATACTGTACATGCAACTTAAAAGTTACATATCACAAAATTTAGTTTTGAAATGTTTTGGACATCAGAGCAACCTTGAGGGAATCTTACTTGAGTGAGAAAATGATATTGTCACATCCTAATCTGTTTCACCTGTTCCTGTGATTGTCTCCACCCCCTCCAGGTGTCGCTTATTTCCCCCAGTGTATTTATCCCTGTGTTTCCTGTCGCTCTGTGCCAGTTTGTCTTGTATGTTTAGTCAAGTCAACCAGCGTGTTTTTCCCGTACTCCTTTTGTGATTCTCCTTTTTCTAGTCCTCCCTGTTTTGACCCTTGCCTGTTTCTGGACTCTGTCCCCACCTGCCTGACCATTCTGCCTGCCCTGACCATTAGCCCGTCTGGCACTCTGTACCTCCTGGACTCTGATCTGGTTTTGACCTTTTTGCCTGTCCACAACCATTCTCTTGCCTACTCCTTTGGATTATTAAATATTGTAAGACTCCAACCATCTGCCTCCTGTGTCTACATCTGGGTCTTGCCTTGTGCCTTGATAGATATGATATAAAAAATATATAAACTATTGGAACCAAGACTTCAAAAGAACTGATGTTGGCACAATATGGAGGAGAAGTTGAAGCATAACTAATGAAATTACAGTTAACAAAAATGTACGCTTAATCCAGTATAAACTAATGTATAGAATGTATTATACAAGAGACAAAAGCCACAAATTCTACAACACAACGGCAGAGTTATATCTTAAGTGTGAAAATAATAATGACCGCATAATCCATGCTTTCTGGGAATGCTAGAAAGTCCGGAAGTTGTGGGCGGAGCTAGAAAGTTGTCTGTCAGAATAATACAATGTACTTTTAATCTGTCTCTCTGCATATTTCAAGACATGGCATATGGGGGTGTAGTGAGATACCCAATGGGCAAGACGATTCTCTTCTCATCACTCAACTTGAAAAAACGTGTACTAAAACCATGGAACTCAATCAATCCGCAATCCCTAACACAATGGAAAAATCACATGGGCGACCGAGAAAAACAAATGTATACAATTAAGGCCAAGTGGCAAACAATAATGCACTTACTAGGGATGGGGGTGTGAGCATGTGGGTCTGGACAGATGAGATGTAGTCATTGTTTAAGTGCGTCTGTAAGTCGTTGTTCATATGTACAAGTTTGTATATGTAGATTTTTTTTTTAAACGTATTCATACCCCTTGACTTAATCCACATTTTGTTGAGCTACAGACTGAATTCAAAATGGATTCAAAAAATTCAAATAATCTTACCCAACTACCCAGCAAACATTTTTAGAAATGTTTGCATGTTTATTGAAAATGAAATACATAAATATGCATTTACATCAGGATTCACACAATAAATGTTCGAATCACCTTTGGCAGCAATTACAGCTCTGAGTCTTTCTGGCTAAGTCTCTAAGAGCTTTGCACACCTGGATTGTACTATAGTTGCCCATTATTCTTTAAAAAGTTATTCAAGATCAAATTGGTTGTTGATCATAGATACAACCATTTTCAAGTATTGCCATAGATTATCAAGCAGATTTAAGTCAAAACTGTAACCACTCAGGAAAATTAATTGTCTTCTTGGTAAGCAACTCCAGTGTAAATTTGGCCTTGTGTTTTAGGTTAATGTCCTGTAGAAAGGTGAATTAATATCCTAGTGTCTGGTGGACAGCACACTGAAACAGGTTTTCCTCTAGGATTTTGCCTGTGCTTAGCTCCATTCCGTTTCCTTTTTATCCTGAAAAACTCCCCAGTCCTTAATGATTACAAGCATACTCATAACATGATGAAGTCACCATATGCTTGAAAATATGGAGAGTGGTACTCAGTAATGTGTTGTATTGGATTTGCCCCACATATAACTATTTATTTTTTACATATGCCACATTTTTTGCAGTATTACTTTAGTGCCTTGTTGCAAACATGTTTGACTATTTGTATTCTGTATAGGGGTCCTTTTTTTCAGTCTGTTATTTATGTTAGTATTGTGGAGTAACTACAATATTGTTGATCCATCCACATTTCTCTACTATCACAGGAATTAAATTCTGTAACTATTTTAAAGTCTCAATTGGTGAAACTCCTGAGCGGTTTCCTTCCTTTCTGGTAGGAAGGATGCCTGTACCTTTGTATCTTTGTAGTGACTGGGTGCATTGATACACCATCCAAAGTGTATTCAGTAACTTCAACATGCTCAAAGGGATATTATTATTATTATTTTTTTTTACCAATAGGTGCCCTTCTTTGAGAGGCATTGGAAAACCTCCCTGGTCTTTGGGGTTGAATCTGTGTTTGAAATTCACTGCTATACTGAGGGACCTTACATATAATTGTATGTGTGGGGTAGAGAGGTGAAGTAGTCATTCAAAAATCATGTTAAACACTATTATTGCACACAGAGTCCATGCAACTTATTATGTGACATGTTAAGCAAATGTTCACTCCTGAACTTATTTAGGCTTGCCATGACAAAGGGGTTGAATACTTATTGACTCAAGACATTTTAGCTTTTCATATTTAAATCATTTGTACAAATTTTGAAAACATATTTCCACTTCGACATTATGGGTTATTGTGTGTAGGCCACTGACAAAAACTCTATTTTTAATCCATTTTAATCCATGTAACAAAATGTGAAAAAAGTCAAGGGTAGGGTGACCACATTTAAAATACATTCGCGGGATAGTGTAGCCTACATGAATACAACATGTTGGCAGCATCGTATGCCAATCATTTGTTCTCAATCATTTTCATGGGAATATGCATTTAGTCTAATAATGCCATTTACTTAGGCTACTTTTGTAGCTCTTCATCAGAAGCACACATTTTGTAAGTAGTTACACCTAACTGTCCTCTCCAAGTTTAGCTGGAATTTAGCTCGAAAGGATTTTGATAAAGATTTGTTGCCTATGATATTGGCCTATGTCTCCTCTTGCGCTGCGCAGAATATAAGATCTAAAAAACAATTTGAGAAGGGTTTAACGTCACCAGTAGATATATTTTCATAAGTGCAACATGACTATAATAGACCATTTAGAATGTCTGACTGAAATACGGGACAAATCAACCTTGTTTTCCTAAATTAGTGGTGCTTGAATTTGTTGATAAAATGCAGGACATTATAGTTTCGTTACGGGACCCGGAACTAAGGGCCAAAATGCAGGACTGTCCCGGACATGTGGTCACTCTAGCACTTAAGCCCTATAAATACTTTCTGAAGGCACTGTATGTATGGTGGTCAGAATCTGCATAGATAGATCAACATAGATGTTCAAAGTACAGTATGCTGATTGACATTTACAATGTTCATTATATTGCAAATTGTTATCTCTAGTTATCTAGGCGCTATCTTTGGTAATTAGATTTTGGCCCTAATAAACTAATTAAACCAACTGGCGAATGTTTTTTCACTCCTGCTCGGTCAAACAGACCGACAATCATAATATCAAAAATATACATTTCCCAGTTTATGCTTCGAAACTAACTATGTACAAGGTTTTAAAAATAGGTTATATTTGACTCAAAATTCCATGACGTACAGTAAGGCATTTTTGGTAGAATAGACGGATGCAGTTCAATGCATGATTAATATAATTCACCAATACATTTTGCGCAGTGGAGGGAACGTGTACAGACAGATGCCACAGTCCTAGCTAGGCTACTAAAATGTTTCAGTCATTGGTGCCAATTTAGCAATTTTGTTGCTAGATTTAGCAACTTTTCAGACTACCCTGGCAACTTTTTTTCAAACAGCACCTAGCAACAAATTTAGCTACTTTTAAAAATGTATTTGGAACTTTTAGCAACTTTTGAAAAGTGACTCAAACGCTGAAATGCACACATTTCGCCTCTAAATGACACAAAAACGATTTTCTCTGTCACACACTGTCACAACACACGTGCCTGGCTGCAAAAGTGCATTGTGAGTGACGTCACCAGCAGGCGCTCAGCTGGTGCACAGGCAGCAGCAGGCCAGCAGCAATTTCAGCAAATTGCAAATCATTTTTGGCTGACTGCATCAGCAGTAGCATGGGTTCGACGAGCCAAACCCAATGAATATAGTTGGTCACGAATGTTTGAGCTTGAACAGAATTTACAACATCAATCAAAATTGTACAGCCAGAAGTACGGAAAATAGTGCGAGTCTGTACCGGAACAAATGTCAAATCATATTTTTTGCCGAGATGGCCAGTCAATTTAAGTAACATTATTATGTATTCTACATAATGACGCAGTTTTACGTTATCACGCAATGACATCACAACGTCATTTAGCAACTTTTAGCAACAAATCAACCTGCCTCTAGCAACTTACCCTGAAAATTAGTTGGCAACACTGGTTTCAGTATGGCTTTGGTTTCTAAACCTTGACAATGGATAACCAAAAAAGTAGACCTGCAACAAAACACCATGCAAAGGAAAACATGTAGGCCTTTTACAGCAAATTTCAACAGTACCCTAAGTTGGCTACTCAACTACAATACATTTTGAGTGCACCATACAGCAGTGCTACATTCAACCATACCGGTGATCCATGCATTGCAAAAAAAATGTAAAACATGTTTTAAGTTTAAATGTTACATCAGCCTATAGCTACGTTCTTGTTTGGAGTAAATTTAGTTTTTCATTAAGGTCGCAGCATATTATTCACATCTGCAAAGGCCGGAGAATGTTTTTTATCTCGTTTTTTAAATATGTTAAAATTCTATATACAGCATTTGTTTTTAATAAAACAATGGCCAGTTTGGGGTCGCAGATGCACGTTTTATTTTTGTAAACGTTGTTTTTTTCAATATGGCCATTTCGGTGATTGAGTTTGACACCCCTAGGCTAGCGTATTTATGTAGATATTTATTTATTTAGCAAGATGAAAACAAGGAGCCTAACATTAGCTAGCTAACTGCTGGGAGGAAATATTGTCATTGGAGGAATGGGTGAGTGACTGACTTTTTCCCCATGTATCTTTTTTTGGTGGCTACAGCTAAAGATGCAGGTGTCATTTGGTTGGCTGGCAAGAAACGTGAATTGCTTTGCTAGATAGCTAGCTATGTTGAACTTGAACCATTGAAGTCACCAGACCTGGGCAAGCCCCGAATGATTTTGGCTCAGCCCCGCGTCTTTTGTCCACAATTGCAAATGCACTGATATTATTCTGCATCTACATAAAGAGACAGAGGAGCGTACAGTAGAACAGAGAGAGAGAGAGAGAAAACACAGATATCGTGGTTAGTGATAAGCTAAGACAGTTAAATGTTCATCAGATTTAAGATTGCGTGAACTGCTATTATCATTAAGGAACATAAATTATCCCATATTTTACCTTTAGCTCAATTCAGGTAAATATTATATAACAGTTCTCCAGTTCTTCATATTGCTTCTCTCTTTCGCTCTCTGTTTTTTTGTTCAGAATACTCCATTGTGCAACTGTACTGATACTATTCATTGTAATAATATAGTGGATTCAGGAAAAGCACAATTTCAGACAGCATGGAAAAGGGAGGAGCGAGAGAAGATTTGGGATTTTTTTACCTACAGTATAATTTAGTTTAATTTCTAATCTGCATGGATGGACTAACATCCTATTACTGTGTAATATAACTCACAAACATTGTGAATATTTAGTTGGCAAAAGGGTGTATGTTGGTATGTACATTTGTGTAAAATTGTGAAGCGTAAAACCCACAAACTTTCTCAGGTTCCTCAGGGGAAGGGAGGGGTTTGTTTTTGTGTAATTAAATAGGTAGAAATAATTGACCTTGGAATCTGATTTATTACCCCAATACTATAAAATTATTATTTTCAAGCGTGTTTGGTGCATGAGTTTGTACGTATTATTTGCAAAAGTTGTCTGTGTCCCCCCACTCTACATTTATAATATAAGCCTTCTGCTAATGTGAGTTTACTCAGTTCCAACATAATCCTAAAAATGGCAGCCTAAAATCCCAATCCTGCTATATTGCACATAAACAGAACATTGTTTCATGCAACACATTAATTTGTGGTCTAGGCTGCCACCCTTTGGATTATTTTGAAACTGCAGAGTGCGCACATCATGACAAACACATTATTTAGCAGTAATGTGACGAACGTCAATAAAAAAAAATTGCCAATCAACATGGTACATGGTTTATGAAAACAATGCACCAAAATAATGATAAAAAAGTATTTTTCCAACCATATTTCGTAATGGAAAATGACCATCTAGTTATGCACTTGTAATACATTTTCATAAATACTGTTATTAACAGTAGGTATGCAATTTCCTAACACCATATTCCACTGACCACAATCCGTTGAATTAATATTAAGAAATGCTGATTATTTGGCGTCAGGAGAGCACAGTGCATGGAAGCAGGAAGAAAGCAGTGAGATATGCAATCGAGTCAAAGACAATTTATGCTTAATCCGAAAATATGGTTGGAGGCTCCCTTACGAAAAAAGGTTGCAGTCAGAATTCAGTGCAACTGCAGTTACAGTGAAGTATAGCTGCAGTTCAACTGTAGTACTTTGCAGTTATTCTGCAATTACTGCGTCCAAAATAACACAGTCAACAACTACTTTTATTGCAGATTCAAAACTGCCATCTTTTTTTGTAACGGCTCTTGGTGGAGGGTGTGACATATTTGCGTTGTCTCGCAGAGGCCAAATTGCACTCCGTACTGCATCGCTGTGCGCATCCTAAATGTTTTAACAATATTGAGGGCTCCGCATTGACATTATTGATTGACTGTAGTTGGGGGCGGGAGGTCCTGTATAAACACAAACTCACTTCCTTGACAACGGGACAAGCGGGTTATTATTCCCCATCGGTTATCAGTGCAATTTTGACGGCCAACTAGCTGAACAAGTTTGAGACGGTTTATTCCTGATTAGATTTTTAGCTAATCTCGCTCTTCCAAGCGTTAGTTGTTGATCTTGTTGTTGTTGATGTGCATGGGCAACTGAGGGAAAGAGGCTTCCTTTTAATGGTTGTTTGGACTGTGATGTTCCCAAATGTAAGAGACCTCCCGTGGTATTTACACTGAACAAAAATATAAATGCAACATGCAATCATTTCTAAGATTTTACTGAATTATAGTTCATATCAGGAAATTAGTCAACTGAAATAAATACATTAGGCCATAATCTATTGATTTCACATGACTGGGAATACGAATAGGCATCTGTTGGTCATGGCTACCTTAAAAAAAAGGTAAAGGCGTGGATCAGAAAACCAGTCAGTATCTGGTGACCTCCAGGTGGCCACGGTGGCCAAATGAGGAATTGAAGCGAGGGCCAGCCAACGAGAGCGTACAGGTCGCAGTGGTGTTAGCATATGGGGCTTTGGTGACAAAATGGATGGCACTGTGATAGACTACATCCAATTTGCTGAGTAGAGTGTTGGAGGCTATTTTGTAAATTACATCGCCGAAGTTAAGTATCAGTAGGATAGTCCGTTTTATGAGGATATGTTTGGCAGCATGAGTGAAGGATGCTTTGTTGCGAAATAGGAAGCTGATTCTAGATTTAATTTTGGACTGCAGATGTTTAATGTGAGTCTGGAAGGAGAGTTTACAGCCTAGCCAGACACCTAGGTATTTGTAGTTGTCCACATATTCTAAGTCAGAACCGTCCAGAGTAGTGATTCTAGACGGGCGGGCGTGGCGGGCGGCGATCGGTTGAAGAGCATGCATTAGTTTTACTGCATTTAAGAGCAGTTGGAGGCCACGGAAGGAGGCATTGAAGCTCGTCTGGAGGTTTGTTAACACAGTGTCCAAAGAAGGGCCAGAAGTATACAGAATGGTGTCATCTGTGTAGAGGTGGATCAGAGAATCACCAGCAGCAAGAGCGACATCATTGATGTATACAGAGAAGAGAGTCGGCCTGAGAATTGAACCCTGTGGCACCCCCATAGAGACTGCCAGAGGTCCGGTTATGATATTGTTTAGGACCTTGAGCGTGGCTACAGTTGGCCTATATGCAAAAAAGCAATTTGCCACACGGGCCTGCCATCATTCACTTTGAACTGGACTGTGTGTTTACAGGCAGTAGCAACAGCGTGACTTTAGAGCATTAGAACACGTTCGCCAAAAGTCACAAAATACACCTGAACAATTTTTTTAAATATGTAGAATGAACAAAAATATAAATGCAACACGTAAAGTGTTGATCCCATGTTTCATGACCTGAAATAAAAGATCCCAGAAATGTTCAAAGCTTATTTCTCTCAACAACAAAAAAGCTTATTTCTCTCAAATCTTGTGCACATATTTGTTTACATCCCTGTTAGTGAGCATATGTCCTTTGCCAAGATAATCAATCAACCTGACGGGAGTGACATATCAACAAGCTGATTAAACTTAAATTTATATCATTACACAGGTGCACCTTGTGCTGGGACCAATGAAAGGCCACTCTTACATTTGCAGTTTTGTCACACAACACAATGCCACAGATGTCTCAAGTTTTGAGGAACGAGCAATTGGTATGCTGCCTGCAGCAATGTCAGGCTGTAGCCAGAAAATGTCATGTTCATTTGTCTACCATATGCCGCCTCCAACATCGTTTTAGAGAATATGTCAGCATGTCAAACCCGCTTCACAACTACAGACATGCCAGCCCAGGACCTCCATATCCGGGTTCTTCCCCTGTGGAATTGTCTGAGCCCAGCCACCCGGACAGCTGATGAAACTCTGGGTTTGCACAACCTGTCAAAAACGGTCAGAAACTGTCTCAGCGAAGCTCATCTGCGTGCTCGTTGTCTTCACCAGGGTGGTCACCAGATGGTCAGGTCGCAGTTGTAAATGAGAACTTGTTCTCAACTGGCCTACCTGGTTAAATAAAGGTGAAATAAAAAATAAAATAAAAAAACTGATTGGCTATGCCACACCGGTCTGCGTGGACTCTAGTCCTGGACAGGACAGATGTTTTATTTTTATTTTATTAGGTTTTATTTACTGCAGTGTCTATTAATTGTCCAAACGCACGGCTGCTTTCCCACTCTATATTGCTATAGAATTTTCACAAATGCCTTACTATAGTAATTACCAAACATTCTATGAATTTATGAGAATGTGAAAATTACCACATCTAAGTGCTCGCTTGTCAGAAAATGTAAAAGAATAAATAATACAAGTAATATTACTCCAGGGAGTGTAGAATTACTTCCACTTGAATGTGTTTTATGTAACACTGCCTACCTTGCCATCTTATGTTTGGCTCAGACAACAGTTATCTTAGTTTCTGAGTATCAGTACCTAATCTGTCATTTAGCTAATCTAGCTAGCTAGGTAGACTAAATCTGCAAGAAAATGCCTTGTCAGTATGGCACGAGACCTCTACCTCCAGCTTAATGATTGGATAGAATGTCCTTTTTAACCCTGTTTTTAGCTGCCATTGTACATTGCACATGAAGTTCTTATTTTATTTTCATCAAATAACAACAGGTATGTGTTAATATGTCGGACAGCGAAGCCCCCAGTGACCCTGCTGGTAGTTCTGAGTTCGCAGAGACAGAGGCCCCACTGCAGCAACCCATGCCTGTGACACTAACAGACAAGTGCTCAACAGACACCAGACAGCTCTCCACAGATACCAACTGGAGACAGCACCACAGATAACTCCACAGATGTCACCCCGGCCAGAAAGGAAAGGAAGACCAGGAAAAGACCAGAGCCAAAACCTCCAGTTGAAGTCCAGGAGACTCAGGAGGAGAAACCCAAAGTAGAAGAAGAGCCAGCCAAGGTAAGACATGATGTGATACAGCTGGGTGAAAGATTCAATAAGCTTAACTTCTAAACTTAAAAGACCAATCAGCAGTTGAAACAATAACAAAGCGTGCTCCCGCCACTGTTTTGGTAAAAAGCTGAGGGATGGGTCTGGAGAATTTTTTTCTCTCAAATTCATAGATAGAGCTATGGATGCAGGGACCGACCATCCATGATATCAAAATTATAGTTTTAACCATGTTTTGAGGCTATATAGTGTTTGTTAATATTTACTTTGCTTATAAACATTTGAGTAAAACAAGGTAATATTTTTGGTTCTGATGGGATGACAGTGCAACTAAGCTCATGATGCATTTATAAGTTGTATTCTTCAAGAATTAGTGGGTACATATAACTCATTTACACTACCGTTCAAAAGTTTGGGGTCACTTAGAAATGTCCTTGTTTTTGAAAGAAATGCAATTTTTTTGTCCATTAAAATAATATCAAATTGATCAGAAATACAGTGTAGACATTGTTAATGTTGTAAATGACTATTGTAGCTGGAAACGGCAGATTTTTTAATGGAATATCTACATAGGTGCACAGAGGCCCATTATCAGCAACCATCACTCCTGTGTTCCAATGGCATGTTGTGTTAGCTAATCCAAGTTTATCATTTTAAAAGGCTAATTGATCATTTGTGTGTTCAATTACAGGCTCAAAATGGCCAGAAACAAAGTGACCCCAAACTTTTGAATGGTAGTGTATATCTAAAAATAAAACTGATGTAGCAACTGCTGATTTTCCCTTTTAAGGTCTGGATATGGTTTAGGTTTTATTATAGCCGTATAGGCTACAAACGGTAGAGTCCGGTACAAACATTTTCTTTCTCCATCTCTCACTCTCCTCCAGGCATCCAGTGAGTTGACAGTAGCCCGGGAAGGATGGGGCTACTGGGGGAGCTGGGGAAAGTCCATCATGTCAACGGCCTCGGCCACTGTGGCCACTGTAGGTGAGGAGATCCAAAAATGGATGTACATATTTTAATGTCAGAGTTTTTGGTTTGTCTCTGTCTGAGTAATAGTCAGTTTGTATTATCATTATGGTGTCATGTTAAACAATATGTCTGCTCTTTCAGTCAGCATAGGTACACTTTCAAAGATCTAAAAATTAATGTATTCCTTTCTTTTCATTCTGCAGTCTGCACCAATTAGAGAGGAGGACAAACAAGAAGGTAATGATAGCACGCGCTGGTCATCAACATTATCAACACAAGTCATCACTCTGGATTTAGCATCAGCCGTGATAAGCCTTAGTATATTTAGGATGCGTTTGTTGTGGAGATGTAGAGTACTTCACTGTTGCAACTATGCACATTAGGTTGACGTCTGACATGTATATTACTTCTAGGTGAACCCAGTAAGGAAACTGATAAAGGGGAAGGAGATGGAGCATCAGCCATGGGAATGTTCTCATCCCTCAGCAGTGTTGTTCAAAGCACTGTAAGAAACAATGCTTCTCTGCTTTTTTGACGATTACCCTCATAATATGTTGTTTATGGGCAAAAGTGACTTGGTTACTGACTTAAATATCTATATTCCAGGGGAAAACAGTCCTAACAGGGGGGTTGGATGCCTTGGAGTTCATAGGCAAGAAGACCATGGATGTCATAGCAGAGGGAGATCCAGGTTTCAAGAAAACAAAGGGTCTGATGATCAAGACTAACACTCTTTCTCAGGTGAATGAATGTTAGAGAAGCCACCTCCAGTGTTGTGCTTACACTTTATTTGCATTTGAAAGCTTTCTGACCAAGATCGAATAAGGTTTTTGCTTTGGCTGAAGGTCTTACAGGAGGCCAAGGAGTGTGAGGAGCATCAAACAGCCAGGGAGGTTTCCACGGAAAAGAAGGCCCATTACGGAATGCTGTTCGATGAATTCCAGGGCCTAGCCCACTTGGAAGCTCTGGAGATTCTCTCCAGGGAGAGTGAATCAAAGGTAATACTGAGAAAGTTCCACATTTTGTACCTCGTACAAAGAAACAAGTAAACAGCCTCTCAAAACATTATTGATTGCACACAGCACACAGCCTTCCGTTGAAATTAATACAACATCATGTTAGCTGTATTTTTGCTCACTTGTAAATGGAGAACCTACAGCCATTGCAACCTCTTGAAATATAAAAACAGGTCCATGGCACTTTAAAATCCTCCTGGCTTCTTTTAATACAGGGGCTAGCAACAGGCTAGCAAGTGATTTTCTTTGGGGGGGTTGATAAAAAAAAGACTGTAAAATCACCAATTATTCAGATAAAAATGTGTTTAATTTAGGAAATCTGTTCCCAAGTATTCCCACAAATAAGGTAAAAATATACATATGTGAGCATGTCTCATTGTGTCTCAAGGTATAAAATTGTTATTTTTAAATACAATCTCTTTTTGGGCCTAGTTGTAGTCAATTTTCAGTGTACCAATTGGTACACTGAATCTAGTTGCCTACCCGTTTTAGTAGATCTTATCTATGACTGAATCAGTTGTATGTTGTGTGGTGTAGGTGAAGTCTGTTCTAACCACTCTGTCTGGAGAGGAGCTGGCACAGCTTAAAGAGGACCTGAAGCTCATCAAGGAATCCTTCTCTCTGGTAGAGTTTGAAGACGAGGAGGTGGAAGAAAAGAAAGGTAGCCTACCGTCACAGAACAGTCACATAAAGTCTACTATCACAATGTTACATTTACAGTCTTTTAGTACTCAAACAGTGACAATTTTAGCATGTAAATCTTGCTGGGGCAGCCAATTTTTTTTAGATGCGTGCCAACAAAGCAACTACACAACATTAAACAAACTGTTAGGGCCTACATAAAGCTGTCACAACAGCAGAGCTTTCCTTTCAGCACCATAGAGTGAATCCGTACCACCGCTACACCTGGCTTTCAGTAGAGCCTAGTCTGGCAGGAAAACAGTTCCATCAACCTCATTTACTGCCTTTTTAAAAACCATAGCTGATATGGCTGACTTGCTTAAAAAAATATGGTTTCCACTGACTCTTTGTGGATTTGTGTAACTCAATAAGAACCGCATTCTCCTTCAATAATAACAAATTAGTTTTTATAAAATGTATGTTCAGTAAATTCATAATGTTTGTTCTTCTATCATTAACACTTAGCTCTAAGTATCAGCAAGTGCAAGGAAATGAGGTAGGCCTTCATTCTGCACTTTCAAAATGGACACAGACAGAAATTCAGATGTTAGTTTAGATAAATTCAGCAAGATGTTCAGGCCTTAACTCTACTCTTCTTTAAGTCACCACACAGAGAGAGAGAGAGCAACACATTTGATGTATTTAATTAGGCCTATGTGGTCTAAAAAGGAAGGAAAATACAATCACGAGGATACACTTACCACAATACCGACGCACAGACAGCGCATTACGCAAACAAAACGACCCTCGCAATATCAACTGGAATTACATGGGTCTACTACTGAACTTTTTGTTGAAAATAAATATATATTTGAATGGGAAGAAACTGTCACTGGCAAACATGATTACAGACCACAACATAATTGCATAATTTCAACATTGCCGAAAATTATGAATAAGATACTAATGAGATATACCTATATAAGCAATATAACAGTTGAGATGTACAAACTATGGCATAAGGGAACGATGAGCTGATAAGAGGCAAGCGTAATTTCGATAAAGACATTAATGAG
Source organism: Oncorhynchus nerka (assembly GCF_034236695.1). Classification (NCBI taxonomy): domain Eukaryota; kingdom Metazoa; phylum Chordata; class Actinopteri; order Salmoniformes; family Salmonidae; genus Oncorhynchus; species Oncorhynchus nerka. The sequence continues at coordinate 69,970,309 of NC_088405.1, forward strand.
CAAGCGAGCTGTCCTTCTGGGCAAACTGTGTCATCAAAGTCTGGCATTCTCTGGATTTATGGTACTTTTAAGACAACTGGGAACTCTGGGAAAAAAAACTAGAACGAATCATGACGCCAGTGATCTTTAGGTCGGAGCTTTAGAAAGAGGACCGATTGCCCGACTTGGAATTCCAAGTAGGATGACCATTCTACATGTAGTTTTATCAGTCGGAACTTGTTTTTTTTCAAAGTTCCCAGTTGTCTTGAACACTCGGGAGTCTGAAATTTCCAAGTTCCCAGTTGTTTTGAACGCGGCAGAAGTTATACTGGATTGAGAGTATAGACAATGTATTCAACCTTTTCTGGGACATGGTGTTGCTTATTTATCCTTTTAAGCTCGGAAAAGAGACCCTTTCAGACAGATATTTTAAATCCTTAAACCCAGACTTGGACCACACACTCTCTCCACCAAATAGCAGGCAGGGGAAACAAAAGAGTGATTGCTTTGCAAAGCTTGCAGTTAGCCACTGATTTCTTCAAAACTACTCATGCATTGTTGCATTGTTGAAATTTGCGATTTCCGACTTGTTGTGTAATGTTTATGGCCGATGAGCACCGATACGTTTTATCTATAATTTCTCTTCACATGACATAAATTGAAAAGGATTTGTCAGTAGATTGTCTACATGATTCATGATGACTGCTTGTCTAGCTAGTTAGCTTGCTTGCTAGCTAAGATTTTGAAGGTATGATGTTGACATGATCAGTCCAATCAAAGCTACGGTAGATATAATGTGATTTGAAGTCATTTTATCTGTGGCCAATGACCTTGAGCCTTCTTAGACGGGAACCTCTATTGTAAATCTATGGCAGCACCCAAGGGGGCTTGAACTGCCAAGCTCTCCCTGTAGATTCTGCAGTGTCCCCATGAGTGACCGAACACTAAGCCAATCACAGTGCAACTAGAGGACATTGCCAATGCCTACTCTGTGCTTTCGCTGGCTGCCCCTCCACCACTGAAAGCACTGAGTTAGTCTGAAACACCTGCTTTTGGAGCTGCCTTACTCAAGAAAGAGAGTATGTGGCTTTATTAACTTTATTAATTTTATAATAATGATTCATTATTATAGTTGTTTACATTGTTTGCAAACTGATAAGTAACATGAATTAATGCCAAAATAGCATGCAAAACAGGCAATATACAGTACCAGTCAAAGGTTTGGACACACCTACACATTCCAGGGTTTTTCTTTATATTGACTATTTTCTACATTGTCGAATAATAGTGAAGACATCAAAACTATGAAATAACACATATGGAATAATGTAGTAACCAAAAAAGTGTTAAACAAATCAAAATATATGTTTTATTTGAGATTCTTCAAAGTAGCCACCCTTTGCCTTGATGACAGCTTTGCACACTCTTGGCATTCTCTCAACCAACTTCATGAAGTAGTCACCTGGAATGCATTTCAATTAACAGTGGTTAATTGTTAAAAGTTCATTTGTGAAATGTATTTCCTTCTTAGTGCATTTGAGCCAATCAGTTGTGTTGTAACAAGGTAGGGGTTGTATACAGGAGATAGCCCTATTTAGTAAAAGACTAAGTCCATATTATGGAAAGAACAGCTCAAATGAGCAAAGAGAAATGACAGTCCATCATTACTTCAAGACAGGAAGGTCAGTCAATCCGGAACATTTCAAGAACATTTCAAGAACTTGCAGTCGCAAAAACCATCAAGTACTATGATGAAACTGGCTTTCATGAGGACCGCCACAGTTAAGGAAGATCCAGAGTTACAGTGGGGCAAAAAAGTATTTAGTCAGCCACCAATTGTGCAAGTTCTCCCACTTAAAAATATGAGAGAGGCCTGTAATTTTCGTCATAGATACACTTCAACTATGACAGACAAAATGAGAAAAAAAATCTTGGGTCTTTCAGCATGACAATGATCCCAAACACACCGCCCGGGCAACGAAGGAGTGGCTTCGTAAGAAGCATTTCAAGGTCCTGGAGTGGCCTAGCCAGTCTCCAGATCTCAACCCCATAGCAAATCTTTGGAGGGAGTTGAAAGTCTGTGTTGCCCAGCAACAGCCCCATAACATCACTGCTCTAGAGGGTATCTGCATGGAGGAATGGGCCAAAATACCAGCAACAGTGTGTGAAAACCTTGTGAAGACTTACAGAAAACGTTTGACCTCTGTCATTGCCAACAAAGGGTATATAACAAAGTATTGAGATAAACTTTTGTTATTGACCAAATACTTATTTTCCACCAGAATTTGCCAATAAATTCATTAAAAATCCTACAATGTGATTTTCTGGATTTTTTCTCTCTCATTTTGTCTGTCATAGTTGAAGTGTACAGGCCTGTCTCATCTTTTTAAGTGGGAGAACTTGCACAATTGGTGGCTGACTAAATATTTTTTGCCCCACTGTACCTCTGCTGCAGAGGACAAGTTCATTAGATTGCAGCCCAAATAAATGCTTCACAGCTTAGAAAATAGTAAAAATAAAGAAAAACCCTTGAATGAGTAGATGTGCCCAAACTTTTGACTGGTACAGTATATATTTTTGCTAAACAGGTAGGACTCAAAACAGCTGGGTCTCTGCCCTACCTGCCCAGAATGATGGGTCACCACTGTACTCACAACAGAAACAAAATACTTTTGTTCTATTATTATTTTTTTTCTGTGGGTGATAATTCAACTGAAAAACATCAGCATTGTTATCTTGTTTTAGGGAAAGATGGCAGTATGTTTTTGTGATAAATACAATGAGCAAAAGCAATACATTTTGTTTATTCATATTTATTTTCAGATGAAGATGGCACTGAGTTTCTGAGGGAATTAACAGAGGCCCTTGATGGACTACACATACCCACAACAGCTGACAAACTTGGCAAGGTTGGCACAATACATTTCTGTTTTGGTTGAATTTCAAGCCAGTTATCTTACGGCCTCATGCTAGCGGTACAATAATATAGCAGTGTTTGTTGCCATCTCCTGGAGAGTTTTGGCAGGACTGCGTTTTGAAAGGACTGAGCACTACTCGACTTTGCTTTTTCGGCATGGTAGATCACTAATCTCTAACCTATTTTCTCTCTGCAAACACTCATCAGGTGTGTAAGAGTGCATGTGACCAGATTGCCCAAATGACCAAACCCATAAAGGAAGAAGAAAGGAATGAATAGGAAGTGGCAAAAACCTATACTGTTGAGGTATGCAAAATTATTATCTGACATTGTGACTATTGGAATGGAGCTTCTTTCTGTTGTAACTACTGATGTGAGTGTTATTGATTCCTCTCAGAATGTCCACTCGTCAGCCATCAAAAGCCTGGCTGAGCTAACAGCCAGATCCATAGAGCAGTTCCACAAAGTGGCTGAGATGATCCTGCTCTGTAACAACCAGAAGGTCACCACTTTGGAGCAGGCCAAAATCCTCTCGCAGTAAGTTCCTACACACCATCAGCCATCTACAGAGTGTTATATTACTAGTCATAGATATAGCTCTGGTTCACACATCCCTAACCTTCAGACATAACGTGTGTGTATTGATGCCCTCATTGTTGTCATATTCCAGTGTGCGATTGTGCTCCAACTCAACATTTTGTTCTCCTCTTACAGAATAACAATTGTGTTGTGTAAAGAGATATCGCTACTTTCCAAGAAGTTCACCTCCTGTTTAACTACAATAGGGGTAAGGTAGTGATTCTATACAAACTATATCACAAAGTATATTTCGCCTGTCACTAAGCTTACACTCTTGGAAGCCACATTCACAGAACTCAGCTTCAGATGTTAGTATTCATGGTCATGCACAACAACTTTTCATCATGAAACGTAATTGTACTGCCTCACTATGAAAATGTATAAACTGTCTTTTGAGTTTCACAAAAACTGCTTTCGCATAGGATTTAAGGTATTTTACCTGTAAACAAAACAGATAGGGCAATGTTTATATAACCCTCTTATGCATATGCCTTTCATGCCGGGGACGAGTGGTAGTTGTGGTGTGCAGATGTGGGTAGGCGTATTTTGAGTTTAATTAGGCCTATAGTACGGGTCTGTGCAGAAATGGCTGCGCCATCCAAATGAAATCAATAATTTGTTATTTTGTTGATTAAACAGACAAGACAAACCTACCCGATTACTGTCAACACACATATACACTGAGTATAAAAAACATTTAGAACACCTGCTCTTTCCATTACATAGACTAATCAGGTGAAGGCTATGAGTCCTTATTGATGTCACTTGTTAAATCCACTTCAGTCCGTGTAGATGGGGGGGACCTTGAGACAATTGAGACGTGGATTGTGTATTTGTGCCATTCAGAGGGTGAATGGGAAAGACAAAATATTTAAGTGCCTTTGAACAGTAGTAGGTGCCAGGCGCAATGGTTTGTGTCAAGAACTGTAACGCTGCTGGGTTTTTCACCCTCAACAGTTTCCTGTGTGTATCAGGAATGGTCCACCAACCAAAGGACATCCAGCCAACTTGTGGGAAGCATTGGAGTCAACATGGGCCAGCCTCCCTGTGGAACGCTTTTGACACATTGTAGAGCCCATGCCCCAACGAATGAGGCTGTTCTTAGGGCAAAAGGGGGAGGAGGGGACGACAACTCAATATTAGGAAGGTGTTCCTAATAGGGGCAGAACGACAGATTTTTACCTTGTCAGCTCGGGGATTCAATCTTGCAACCTTTCGGTTACTAGTCCAACGCTCTAACCACTAGGCTACCTGCCGCCCCAAGATGAGCAAACTAATAGATAGATGAGCTATACCGCCTCAAAATAGCCTGTACAGATGGAAATTCAGTGAAATAAAATCACATTGATTAATTATCAGACAACGTTTTTCGATGTCGCTGTCCCAATCAAAATCATGCTGAAATGATCATCTAGTTGACCACACACAACGGGGTCTCAGATAATTACATATTATTCACACTCCATTTAGTATGATATGGTATGTATTCATTTGTGGATGTCATCACCCATTTTGTATGATATATTACGAATTAAATCAAATCAAATCAAATTTATTTATATAGCCCTTCGTACATCAGCTGATATCTCAAAGTGCTGTACAGAAACCCAGCCTAAAACCCCAAACAGCAAGCAATGCAGGTGTAGAAGCACGGTGGCTAGGAAAAACTTCCTCGAAAGGCCAAAACCTAGGAAGAAACCTAGAGAGGAACCAGGCTATGTGGGGTGGCCAGTCCTCTTCTGGCTGTGCCGGGTGGAGATTATAACAGAACATGGCCAAGATGTTAAAATGTTCATAAATGACCAGCATGGTCGAATAATAATAAGGCAGAACAGTTGAAACTGGAGCAGCAGCACGGCCAGGTGGACTGGGGACAGCAAGGAGTCATCATGTCAGGTAGTCCTGGGGCATGGTCCTAGGGCTCAGGTCCTCCGAGAGAGAGAAAGAAAGAGAGAATTAGAGAGAGCATATGTGGGGTGGCCAGTCCTCTTCTGGCTGTGCCGGGTGGAGATTATAACAGAACATGGCCAAGACGTTCAAATGTTCATAAATGACCAGCATGGTCGAATAATAATAAGGCAGAACAGTTGAAACTGGAGCGGCAGCACGGCCAGGTGGACTGGGGACAGCAAGGAGTCATCATGTCAGGTAGTCCTGGGGCATGGTCCTAGGGCTCAGGTCCTCCGAGAGAGAGAAAGAAAGAGAGAATTAGAGAGAGCATATGTGGGGTGGCCAGTCCTCTTCTGGCTGTGCCGGGTGGAGATTATAACAGAACATGGCCAAGACGTTCAAATGTTCATAAATGACCAGCATGGTCGAATAATAATAAGGCAGAACAGTTGAAACTGGAGCGGCAGCACGGCCAGGTGGCCTGGGGACAGCAAGGAGTCATCATGTCAGGTAGTCCTGGGGCATGGTCCTAGGGCTCAGGTCCTCCGAGAGAGAGAAAGAAAGAGAGAATTAGAGAGAGCATATGTGGGGTGGCCAGTCCTCTTCTGGCTGTGCCGGGTGGAGATTATAACAGAACATGGCCAAGACGTTCAAATGTTCATAAATGACCAGCATGGTCGAATAATAATAAGGCAGAACAGTTGAAACTGGAGCGGCAGCACGGCCAGGTGGCCTGGGGACAGCAAGGAGTCATCATGTCAGGTAGTCCTGGGGCATGGTCCTAGGGCTCAGGTCCTCCGAGAGAGAGAAAGAAAGAGAAGGAGAGAATTAGAGAACGCACACTTAGATTCACACAGGACACCGAATAGGACAGGAGAAGTACTCCAGATATAACAAACTGACCCTAGCCCCCGACACATAAACTACTGCAGCATAAATACTGGAGGCTGAGACAGGAGGGGTCAGGAGACACTGTGGCCCCATCCGAGGATAAGAGCGTAGTGTATTGTATGTTACAAATTTGCTAAATGTACAATATGTTACAAATTCTAGCTAGCTGACTAACGTTAGCTAAGCTGAGGGTTAGGGTTAAGGTTAGGATTAAGTTTAGGAGTTAGGGTTAAAGGGTTAAGGGGAGGGTTAGCTAACCTGCTAATTAGTTGCAAAGTAGCTTAAAGTAGTATTTAGTTGAAAAGTTGCTAATTAGCTAAAATGCTCAAGTTGTCCATGATGAGATTTGAACTCGCAACCTTTGGGTTGCAAGACATTCACATTATTCTCACACCCATCCACCCTGACCACCACCATACTTTTGTTTTTGCCTTAAGTAACCTTCTTTCTAATGTAACCATACCAAATGTAACATCAATCAAATGTATTTATAAAGCCCTGTTTACATCCATCGATGTCACAAAGTGCAATACAGAAACCCAGCCTAAAACCCCAAACAGCAAGCAATGCAGATGTAGAAGCATGGTGGCTAGGAACAACTCCCTAGAAAGGCAGGAACCTAGGAAGAAACGTAGAAAGGAATCAGGCTCCGAGGGGTGGCCAGTCCTCTTCTGCCTGTGCATATCATACTAATCTGGATATCACAGATTTACATTTACTATGTTACGTCTAGTCTATGAGACCAGTGTGCCACACACAGGAGGCTATTGTTTCATATGTATCACAATGATAAGATGACTTTGGGAGTTTCAGTAAGCAACAGTTCGATACATGCCTTCAACTGCATTAGCCTTCTTTATTCCAATATTTTCGTCATTCAGTGATATTTATTCCCACGGTATTTCTTACTGGTGGGCTATGCGAAGAGATGGGCCAAGTGACATGCCTTGCAAAGTTTAGAACTGTCAGGATGGCGGTAACAGGGCACTGACTAGCAACCATCAAGAGTTTAAGAGCGTAGTGCGTACCAATGCCGCCTCAGCTGTTTCAGGCCTACCAGAGTATTCATATAATCTAACAATATAATGCTTATATAAAATATTTGGATCGAAAATGTATGAATAACCCTACCTCTGTATGTCTATACCTGTATAGTAGATGCAGTAGCCATCTCACATAAAGAAATGCATGTTGGTGTTGTAGCATGTCACCAGCATATCTCTATCTCTCTGGGTTTAGGCCATAACTTCACTTCCTTTATATATATATATATTTGACAGTACCAGTCAAATGTTTGTACCAGTCAAATGTTTGGAGACACCTACTCATTCAAGGGTTTTTCTTTATTTAAAAAAACTATTTTCTACATTGTAGAATAATAGAGAAGACATCAAAAATATGAAATAACACATATGGAATCATGTCGTCAACAAAAAAGTTTGAAGAATCTCAAAGTACCCACCCTTTGCCTTGATGACAGCTTTGCACACTATTGGCATTCTCTCAACCAGCTTCACCTGGAATACCTTTCCAACAGTCTTGAAGGAGTTCTCACATATGCTGAGCACTTAGTCTTATTTTCATTCATTCTGCGGTCCAACTCATCCCAAACCATCTCAATTGGGTTGAGGTTGGGTGATTGTGGAGGCCAGGTCATCTGATGCAGCACTCCATCACTCTCCTTCTTGGTCAAATAGCCCTTACACAGCCTGGAGCTGGTTGGGAACCAAACATGTAAAATTTGAACTCATCAGACCAAAGACTTATTTCCACCGGTCTAATGTCCATTGCTCGTGTTTCTTGGCCCTAGCAAGTCTCTTCTTATTATTGGTGTCCTTTAGTAGTGGTTTCTTTGCAGAAATTCGACCATGAAGGCCTGATTCACACGGTCTACCCTGAACAGTTGATGTTGAGATGTGTCTGTTACTTTAACTCTTTGAAGCATTTATTTGGACTGAAATCTGAGGCTGTGTAACGTTTGTCATCGGGAGAAGAGGACAAAGTGCAGCGTGGTACGTATTCATAATAATTTTAATAAAGATGAATACTGAACAAAAACAACAAACTGACAAACGAAACAGTCCTGTAAGGTGCAGCAACACAAAACAGAAAACAGACTTTTGGTTCTCAATCAGAGACAACGATAGCTGTCCCTGATTGAGAACCATACCCGGCCAAAAACAAAGAAATACAAAACATAGAAAAAGGAACATAGAACACCCACCCTAGTCACACCCTTGCCTAACCAAAATAGAGAATAAAAAGCCTCTTGACAGGTCTGTGCCTTTCCAAATCATGTCCGATCAATTTAATTTACCACAGGTAGACTCCAATCAAGTTGTAGAAACATCTCAAGGATGATCAATGGAAACAGGATGAAGCTGAGATCAATTTTGAGTCACATAGCAAAGGGTCTGATTACTTATGTAAATAAGGTGGTTCTGTTTTTAATGTTTAATACATTTACAAACATTTCTTGGGTATTGTGTGTAGATTGCTGAGGGAAAAAATTATATTTAATATATTTTAGAATAAGGCTGTAACGTAACAAAATGTGTAAAAAGTCAAGGGGTCTGAATGTTTTCTGAAGGCACTGTATAATTATAAATGGCATAAAAAAACATCTGATTTCCCCCTAGCTGATTATTGTCTGCACCAGGCTCTGATTGTACTGTAATGAAACAGGCAGGGAGAGTGAGCTCGTCTGTGTTGTTTGACGAACCCTCATCCTTCTGGCCCGTAGCCCTGCGTGGCATTGACTGCATGCTGAAGTGTCTAAGTCGATATCCATGTTTATAAACACAGGTTCTCTACAGTTATTGTTCTTTGTGGCCATAAACATTATTTTGAGATAATTCTATGGGGGGGAGGGTCATGTGAAAATATTTGTACATTTGGGAAGGGGAGCGCAATTTTTTTTTTATGACACCTTGAGTTGGACTCGCCACTACCCCCCAGCACTTTTTGATCTATCTCTAACTAGCGTTAATGCAATGAATAGAAGTCTGTGGTAACTGCTAGCAAGCTAGTCGTTTTTTTCACATGTTCTATTTATATCTGTAAATCAACCAATAAAATCGAGCTCTCCTTTTATTTTTCAAGCATGCTAGTAGATACCATAGACGTTCAGTCATTGTGCTAACACTAGTTAGCATTGGCTCGCAAAACTACCTCTAACTTCCTTCATACTGGATGCAGAGACATAAAAATGGTATCCGTGAGTGAGTTCAGCTGACTCTGGGGAAGAAAATAAAGGGCTATATTGCCAAAATCCCTAAGTATCCCTTTAATAGGTGTATAAGATTCCTAGTTCACTGACTAATAAGACCAAAACATTTTGTTTTTTGCAGTCAAATGAAAATGGAGATGTCCTCAATCCACTCATAACGGGAGTATTTTTGGAGGTTTGTATCGAATTAATTATCGTACATTGCTGCATATCACATCCTCTTCATTCCTACTGAAAGCTGAATCATAACATTGTGTGTTTGTGTGTGTGACAGATTTACAAATGTGTTGCATTGTTTATGTACAGTTGAAGTCGGAAGTTTACGTACACCTTAACCAAATACATTTAAACTCCGTTTTTCACAATTCCTGACATTTAATCCGAGTAAGAATTCCATGTCTTCGGTCACTTAGAATCAGCACTTAATTTTAAGAATGTGAAATGTCAGAATAATAGGAGAGAATGATTTATTTCAGCTTTTATTTCTTTCATCACATTCGCAGTGGGTCAGACGTTTACATACACTCAATTAGCATTTGGCAGAATTGCCTTTAAAATGGTTTAACTTGGGTCAAACGTTTTGGGTAGCCTTCCACAGGCTTCCCACAACAAGTTGGATTAACTTTGGCCCATTCCTCCTGACAGAGCTGGTGTAACTGAGTCAGGTTTGTAGGCCTCCTTGCTCGCACACGCTTTTTCAGTTCTGCACACAAATGTTCTATAGGACTGAGGTCAGGGCTTTGTGATGCCCACTCCAATACATTGACTTTGTTGTCCTTAAGCCATTTTGCCACAACTTTGTAAGTATGCTTGGGGTCATTGTCCATTTGGAAGACCCATTTGCGACCAAGCTTTAACTTCCTGACTGATGTCTTGAGGTGTTGCTTCAATATATCCACATAACTTGCACCAGTCCCTCCTGCAGCAAATCACCCCCACAACATGATGCTGCCACCCCCGTTCTTCACTGTTGGGATGGTGTTCTTCGGCTTGCAAGCCTCCCCCTGTTTCCTCCAAACATAACGATGGTCATTATGGCCAAACAGTTCTATTTTTGTTTCAGCAGACCAGAGGACATTTCTCCAAAAAGTACGATCTTTGTCCCCATGTGCAGTTGCAAACCGTTGTCTGGCTTTTTTATGGCGGTTTTGGAGCAGTGGCTTCTTCCTTGCTGAGCGGCCTTTCAGGTTATGTTGATATAGGACTCGTTTTACTGTGGATATAGATACTTTTGTACCTGTTTCCTCCAGCATCTTCACAAGGTCCTTTGCTGTTGTTCTGGGATTGATTTGCGCTTTTCGCACCAAAGTACATTCATCTCTAGGAGATAGAACGCGTCTCCTTCCTGAGCAGTATAACAGCTGCGTGGTCCCATGGTGTTTATACTTGCGTACTATTGTTTGTACAGATGAATGTTGTACCTTCAGGCATTTGGAAATTGCTCCCAAGGATGAAACAGACTTGTGGAGGTCTACAATTTGTTTTCTGAGGTCTTGGCTGATTTCATTTGATTTTCCAATGATGTCAAGCAAAGAGGCACTGAGTTTGAAGGTAGGCCTTGAAATATGTCTACAGGTACACCTCCAATTGACTCAAATTATGTCAATTGGCCTATCAGACGCTTCTAAAGTCATGACATCATTTTAAGGAATTTTCCAAGCTGTTTAAAGGCACAGTGAACTTAGTGAATGTAAACTTCTGACCCACTGGAATTGTGATACAGTGAATTATAAGTGAAATAATCTGTCTGTAAACAATTGTTGGAAAAATGACTTGTGTCATGCACAAAGTAGATGTCCTAACCAAAACTATAGTTTGTTAACAAGAAATGTGTGGAGTGGTTGAAAAACGAGTTTTAATGACTCCAACCTAAGTGTATGTAAACTTCCGACTTCAACTGTATCTATGTATTGTATGTATCTTGTCTTCATTAGGCTTCAAACAGTGCATCGTACATCCAGGATTCCTTCCAGCTCCTCATGCCTGTGTTAGAGGTGTCCCACATTCAAAGTAGTGCTGACTCTAACCAACAGTGACCACATCTCTCTGCCAGCTGTGCGAACAAGGGACCCTGACAAAAAGCATTGACATGTCATTGCGGTTTTAAAAATACTTCCTCAGCTTTATTTTATATTTATTTCGAAGCCTATCTAAAGTGCCACGCCTCAGAAGAAATGTACCTTTGACAAACGGTGTTTACTCGTCGTGGAGTATTGTAGTGCTGTTGTTGTACAGCACAGTAGATATACCAATGTACAGTATTTGAGGAGTCTAGAGCTGACATGTTTGAATGACATTGATGTCTGCGTTTCTCATACAAATACTGTGCTTATGTACTGACATTAATTGAGAAATTCTGAATATAGACTTTTCCATGTCTCACAATTACCATGATTCAATGCATTAAATTGAGTCAAATTGTATTATTCGCCTACCTCCTCATGCCTTTTGCACACATTGTATATAGACTGCCCATTTTTTTTTCTACTGTGTTATTGACTTGTTAATTGTTTACTCCATGTGTAACTCTGTGTTGTCTGTTCACACTGCTATGCTTTATCTTGGCCAGGTCGCAGTTGCAAATGAGAACTTGTTCTCAACTAGCCTACCTGGTTAAATAAAGGTGAAATAAAAAAATAAAATAAAAAAATGATTCATAACACCAGGACTTCAGGATAACCCCCTTTAGGATAAGTACTTCAGGTGTTGCAAATGAATGTGATATTGCTTTGGCACACATGCCTCCCTGTTTATCTTCAGGTGTAATTGTATAACCAGAATATTAGTACTTGAATGATGACAACTATTGTAATTGTGTCTTAGTAGGAAAAGTGATTGTGGTCATCTGTGTCTTGGAACTGTATCAGATTTCCTTGGACTTTTTGAGCTATTTTATGTCAGGTATTTTACGCTTTTCAAATAAAGATAATGTCTTAAACAACATCCTATTAAAGCTTCGCATTGGTTATTGTGACATACCAACGTCCATCCAGTTGAAGATTTGAGGAAATGTTACACAATTTATAAAGCATTTCATTTGTAAAAACTTTTACAAACCAATTAACTCCTGGATAATTAGGAAATGATTGTGCTGAAACCTTGATATATAGGGTCATGACATGAAACCAACCACATTGGCAACTATAAAGTTTTTATTTAATTTATTTATTTCGCCTTTATTTAACCAGGTAGGTAAATTGAGAACAAGTTCTCATTTACAATTGCGACCTGGCCAAGATAAAGCAAAGCAGTTCGACACATACAACGACACAGAGTTACACATGGAGTAAAACAAACATACAGTCAATAATACAGTAGAAACAAGTCTATATAAGATGTGAGCAAATGAGGTGAGATAAGGGAGGTAAAGGCAAAAAAAGGCCATGGTGGCAAAGTAAATACAATATAGCAAGTAAAACACTGGAATGGTAGATTTGCAGTGGAAGAATGTGCAAAGTAGAAATAAAAATAATGGGGTGCAAAGGAGCAAAATAAATAAATACATACAATAAATACAGTAGGGAAAGAGGTAGTTGTTTGGGCTAAATTATAGGTGGGCTATGTACAGGTGCAGTAATCTGTGAGCTGCTCTGACAGTTGGTGCTTAAAGCTAGTGAGGCAGATAAGTGTTTCCAGTTTCAGAGATTTTTGTAGTTCGTTCCAGTCATTGGCAGCAGAGAACTGGAAGGAGAGGCGGCCAAATAAAGAATTGGTTTTGGGGGTGACAAGAGAGATATATCTGCTGGAGCGCGTGCTACAGGTGGGTGATGCTATGGTGACCAGCGAGCTGAGTTAAGGGGGGACTTTACCTAGCAGGGTCTTGTAGATGACATGGAGCCATTGGGTTTGGCGACGAGTATGAAGCGAGGGCCAGCCAGCGAGAGCGTACAGGTCGCAATGGTGGGTAATATATGGGGCTTTGGTGACAAAACGGATGGCACTGTGATAGACTGCATCCAATTAGTTGAGTAGGGTATTGAAGGCTATTTTGTAAATGACATCGCCTAAGTCGAGGATTGGTAGGATGGTCAGTTTTACAAGGGTATGTTTGGCAGCATGAGTGAAGGATGCTTTGTTGCGAAATAGGAAGCCAATTCTAGATTTAACTTTGGATTGGAGATGTTTGATGTGGGTCTGGAAGGAGAGTTTACAGTCTAACCAGACACCTAGGTATTTGTAGTTGTCCACGTATTCTAAGTCAGAGCCGTCCAGAGTAGTGATGTTGGACAGGCGGGTAGGTGCAGGTAGCGATCGGTTGAAGAGCATGCATTTAGTTTTACTTGTATTTAAGAGCAATTGGAGGGCACGGAAGGAGAGTTGTATGGCATTGAAGCTTGCCTGGAGGGTTGTTAACACAGTGTCCAAAGAAGGACCAGAAGTATACAGAATGGTGTCGTCTGCGTATAGGTGGATCAGAGACTCACCAGCAGCAAGAGCGACATCATTGAAGTTACACGCTATAGATATGTAGCAATTTAAGTTTGTATTTCTCTGGGGGGGAAACGGGTGGATAACAATGAGGTAGTTAGTGTATGCTCCACAGTCCATACTCTAGCTACTGGTCAGAGCATCAAGTGAGACGTGAAGGTGATTTTTTTTTTTTTACTGCGCCTGCCTAGATGTATTTCTATGACTTCCGATAGAGTAAGGAAGCCAACGTTATGCAGCAACGTTAGCAAGGGCTAGCAGTAGCCCCAACGGAACAAGATCATACGACGGATCAGGTAGATATTGTTATTTGTGCGTTACACGTTTCATATTAGCAAGCTAATACAATAATATGTTTAAGTCAAAACAATTCCCAACGTGAGTTGGCTAGCCTGGTGGTTTCCAGCTAGCTAGCCATCTCGACGTCACCAATGCTGGCAAACTGAGCTACCTAGCTATCCCAATGTAGCTTGGCTACGTGCTGTTGTAGCTAACTATGTGCAATAGAAGACTGATTCGAGGTAGCGAACATTTTATTTTAGTTAACTTCCAGTGTGGCTAGCTAGCTAGCATTGGCATACAATATTGTTTCCACAGTATATGGGCTAGTTAACGGCAGCTAATGCTACATGCCATTTGGATGCTAGTTAGCTACTGCATAGCTTGTTGTCCGTCATTTAATTGTTGCTAGGTAACCTTAGCTAGTTCAGTGTTTATACAATAAACTAATTCATTTGCAGAAAACCAACACCGGGATTGTTTTATCCAGCCAAGTTCGTTTGTTCTTTATCTCGCTGGCATCATACAGGCCAGTCAGGTTTTGATTTAGGCGCCCAGACATGTACCCCACATGACCAAAAGTATGTGGACACCTGCTCGTCGAACATCTCATTCCAAAATCATGGGCATTCATATGGAGTTGGTCCCCCCTGTTGCAGCTGTAACAGCTTTCCACTAGATGTAGGAACATTGCAGCGTAGACTTGCTTCTATACAGCCACAAGACCATTAGTGACCATTAGTGAGGTAGGGCATTGATGTGAGGCTAGGCTCGCAGTCGAAGTTCCAATTCATCCCAAAGGTGACTGATGGGATTGTGGTCAGGGCTCTGCAGGCCAGTCAAATTCTGCACGTGTTTCATGCTGAAACAGAAAAGAGCCTTTCCCAAACTGTTGCCACAGTTGGAAGCACAGAATCGTCTAGTATGTCATTGTATGCTGTTGCGTTAAGATTTCCCTTCACTGGAACTAAGGGGCCTAATCCGAACCATGAAACAGCACCAGACCATTATTCCTCCTCCACCACCAAACTTTACAGTTGGCACTATGCATAATGTTCTCCTGGCATCTGCCAAACCCAGATTTGTGAAGTGTAATTCATCACTCAAGAGAAAGCATTTCCACTGCTCTAGAGTCCAATGGCGATGAGCTTTACACAACTCCAGTCGATGCTTGGCGCAAGGTGATCTTAGGCTTGTGTGTGGTTGCTTAGCCATGGAAACCCATTTCATTAAGTTCCCTAGGAACAGTTCTTGTGCTGAAGTTGCAACCAAGGACAGATTTTTACATGCTTCAGCACTCTGCTGTCCTGTTCTGTGAGCTTGTGTTGCCTACCACTTTGCGGCTGAGCCGTTGTTGCTCCTAGACATTTCATCTTCACAATAACAGCATTTACAGTTGTTCGGGCAGCTCTAGCAGGGCAGACATTTGACAAACTGACTTGTTGGAAAGGTAGCATCCTATGACAGTGACATGTTGAAAGTCACTGAGTTCTTCAGTACGGACATTCTACTGCCAATGTTTGTCTATGGAGATTGCATGGCTGTGTGCTTGATTTTTATACACTTGTCAGCAATGGGTGTGGTTGAAATAGCTGAATCCACACATTTTGAAGGGGTGTCTACATACTTTTGTCTGTGTGTGTGTGTATATATATATAGTTTGTGTTAACTCTAGCTACTGCACACAACTTTAACTATCATTTTGCAGTTAATTGATGATTAGCTGAATGGCATAGATAACATTCAACCTCTTCTTGAATTTTTTTCAACAGACTGTTCCCTGAAAGTGCTGCAGAATTGTCGGGGTTTTCAGTCCTTTCCTCAACCTTCAAAAATGCCAGCTGCACTGGCAGATACCAGTCAGATTATCTGTGAGGTCTGGGCAAGCAATGTGGATGAGGAAATGAGGAAAATCCGACAGATAATTCAAAGCTACAACTTCATTGCCATGGTAATATATCATGCTACATGTGCCTTATGCTCACTTTTTCATTGATTCTTAGTAGATCTATGAAGGTTTTGGTATATATTGCGTAAACTTTTTTTTGTCATTAATGATGTCCTTGTTCCAACAGGACACAGAATTCCCCGGAGTGGTGGTTCGACCCATTGGCGAGTTTCGCAGTACGGTAGACTACCAGTACCAGCTCTTGAGGTGCAACGTGGACCTTCTGAAAATCATCCAACTGGGACTGTCATTTATGAACGAGGATGGAGACTATCCCCCTGGAACGACGACATGGCAGTTCAATTTCAAATTTAATTTAACGTGGGTCTTAATCCTTCTTATAAAACAGTATAGTCTGTGTGTTCCGGAGTTCCAAATTGAGCAGCTGCTGAAAAATGAGCTCCTGTATATATTGAGATTTAAATGGTTTTTTAGAGTGAAGTACATCGAAAAAATCAAGAGAAAACTGCAAGACTCAATAGAAGACAAAACAAGGAACAAACAGAAAAGACAGGCTTTTGAAGAAGTAACTATTTTTCATAAAATTGTACAGTTATCTTAGCTAGCTGAATTGTTTACTTGTTGCTAAGCAGTTGCTAGGGACTCTCCTGGAAGAAGCTAGCTAGCTTACAAAGAATAACAACAAAAAATATCTAGTTAACAGAAGAAAGGAAGACAAAATAAGGACAGAAGGAAAAGAAAAAGGACAACAAAGTGAAACCTCTAAAGAAACAAGAGACCATAATACAAGAAACAGCACTATAGAGAGATAGAACAACAACAACGCAGCCACTGCCAGCTAGCCTACTTCAGCAGTACTGTATCATTTTAATTATTTTAGTCAATAAGATTCCTGCTACGTAAGCTTAACTTTCTGAACATTCGAGACGTGTAGTCCATTTGTCATTCCAATCTCCTTTGCATTAGCGTAGCCTCTTCTGTAGCCTGTCAACTATGTGTCTGTCTATCCCTGTTCTCTCCTCTCTGCACAGACCATACAAACGCTCCACACCGCGTGGCCGCGGCCACTCTAATCTGGTGGTCCCAGCGCGCACGACCCACGTGGAGTTCCAGGTCTCCGGTAGCCTCTGGAACTGCCGATCTGCGGCCAACAAGGCAGAGTTCATCTCAGCCTATGCCTCCCTCCAGTCCCTCGACTTCTTGGCACTGACGGAAACATGGATCACCACAGATAACACTGCTACTCCTACTGCTCTCTCTTCGTCCGCCCACGTGTTCTCGCACACCCCGAGAGCTTCTGGTCAGCGGGGTGGTGGCACCGGGATCCTCATCTCTCCCAAGTGGTCATTCTCTCTTTCTCCCCTTACCCATCTGTCTATCGCCTCCTTTGAATTCCATGCTGTCACAGTTACCAGCCCTTTCAAGCTTAACATCCTTATCATTTATCGCCCTCCAGGTTCCCTCGGAGAGTTCATCAATGAGCTTGATGCCTTGATAAGCTCCTTTCCTGAGGACGGCTCACCTCTCACAGTTCTGGGCGACTTTAACCTCCCCACGTCTACCTTTGACTCATTCCTCTCTGCCTCCTTCTTTCCACTCCTCTCCTCTTTTGACCTCACCCTCTCACCTTCCCCCTCTACTCACAAGGCAGGCAATACGCTCGACCTCATCTTTACTAGATGCTGTTCTTCCACTAACCTCACTGCAACTCCCCTCCAAGTCTCCGACCACTACCTTGTATCCTTTTCCCTCTTGCTCTCATCCAACACTTCCCACACTGCCCCTACTCGGATGGTATCGCGCCGTCCCAATCTTCGCTCTCTCTCCCCGCTACTCTCTCCTCTTCCATCCTATCATCTCTTCCCTCTGCTCAAACCTTCTCCAACCTATCTCCTGATTCTGCCTCCTCAACCCTCCTCTCCTCCCTTTCTGCATCCCTTGATTCTCTATGTCCCCTATCCTCCAGGCCGGCTCGGTCCTCCCCTCCTGCTCCGTGGCTCGACGACTCATTGCGAGCTCACAGAACAGGGCTCCGGGCAGCCGAGCGGAAATGGAGGAAAACTCGCCTCCCTGCGGACCTGGCATCCTTTCACTCCCTCCTCTCTACATTTTCCTCTTCTGTCTCTGCTGCTAAAGCCACTTTCTACCACTCTAAAGTCCAAGCATCTGCCTCTAACCCTAGGAAGCTCTTTGCCACCTTCTCCTCCCTCCTGAATCCTGCTCCCCCTCCTCCCTCTCTGCAGATGACTTCGTCAACCATTTTGAAAAGAAGGTCGACGACATCCGATCCTCGTTTGCTAAGTCAAACGACACCGCTGGTTCTGCTCACACTGCCCTACCCTGTGCTCTGACCTCTTTCTCCCCTCTCTCTCCAGATGAAATCTCTCGTCTTGTGACGGCCGGCCGCCCAACAACCTGCCCGCTTGACCCTATTCCCTCCTCTCTTCTCCAGACCATTTCCGGAGACCTTCTCCCTTACCTCACCTCGCTCATCAACTCATCCCTGACCGCTGGCTACGTCCCTTCTGTCTTCAAGAGAGCGAGAGTTGCACCCCTTCTGAAAAAAACCTACACTCGATCCCTCCGATGTCAACAACTACAGACCAGTATCCCTTCTTTCTTTTCTCTCCAAAACTCTTGAACGTGCCGTCCTTGGCCAGCTCTCCCGCTATCTCTCTCAGAATGACCTTCTTGATCCAAATCAGTCAGGTTTCAAGACTAGTCATTCAACTGAGACTGCTCTTCTCTGTATCACGGAGGCCCTCCGCACTGCTAAAGCTAACTCTCTCTCCTCTGCTCTCATCCTTCTAGACCTATCGGCTGCCTTCGATACTGTGAACCATCAGATCCTCCTCTCCACCCTCTCCGAGTTGGGCATCTCCGGTGCGGCCCACGCTTGGATTGCGTCCTACCTGACAGGTCGCTCCTACCAGGTGGCGTGGCGAGAATCTGTCTCCTCACCACGCGCTCTCACCACTGGCGTCCCCCAGGGCTCTGTTCTAGGCCCTCTCCTATTCTCGCTATACACCAAGTCACTTGGCTCTGTCATAACCTCACATGGTCTCTCCTATCATTGCTATGCAGACGACACACAATTAATCTTCTCCTTTCCCCTTCTGATGACCAGGTGGCGAATCGCATCTCTGCATGTCTGGCAGACATATCAGTGTGGATGACGGATCACCACCTCAAGCTGAACCTCGGCAAGACGGAGCTGCTCTTCCTCCCGGGGAAGGACTGCCCGTTCCATGATCTCGCCATCACGGTTGACAACTCCATTGTGTCCTCCTCCCAGAGCGCTAAGAACCTTGGCGTGATCCTGGACAACACCCTGTCGTTCTCAACTAACATCAAGGCGGTGGCCCGTTCTTGTAGGTTCATGCTCTACAACATCCGCAGAGTACGACCCTGCCTCACACAGGAAGCGGCGCAGGTCCTAATCCAGGCACTTGTCATCTCCCGTCTGGATTACTGCAACTCGCTGTTGGCTGGGCTCCCTGCCTGTGCCATTAAACCCTACAACTCATCCAGAACGCCGCAGCCCGTCTGGTGTTCAACCTTCCCAAGTTCTCTCACGTCACCCCGCTCCTCCGCTCTCTCCACTGGCTTCCAGTTGAAGCTCGCATCCGCTACAAGACCATGGTGCTTGCCTACGGAGCTGTGAGGGGAACGGCACCTCAGTACCTCCAGGCTCTGATCAGGCCCTACACCCAAACAAGGGCACTGCGTTCATCCACCTCTGGCCTGCTCGCCTCCCTACCACTGAGGAAGTACAGTTCCCGCGCAGCCCAGTCAAAACTGTTCGCTGCTCTGGCCCCCAATGGTGGAACAAACTCCCTCACGACGCCAGGACAGCGGAGTCAATCACCACCTTCCGGAGACACCTGAAACCCCACCTCTTTCAGGAATACCTAGGATAGGATAAAGTAATCCTTCTCACCCCCCTTAAAAGATTTAGATGCACTATTGTAAAGTGGCTGTTCCACTGGATGTCTTAAGGTGAACGCACCAATTTGTAAGTCGCTCTGGATAAGAGCGTCTGCTAAATGACTTAAATGTAAATGTATAGCCAGTAATGAGATTAAAACTATGCTATGCTTATGTTTTGGGGTAGGATCTGATGCCTCATTAGAAGGCTCTTGAGTAATAGTTTGTTTGTTGTTTCACTGTTTGTTCCATTCTGTTCTTTTGTAAACAGAGAGGATATGTACTCCCAGGACTCGATAGACTTACTTCAGAACTCCGGCCTCCAATTCAAAAAGCACGAGGAAGAGGGGATTGACACACTCTACTTTGCTGAGCTCCTGATGACATCCGGTTTAGTGCTGTGTGAAAATGTCAAGTGGCTCTCCTTTCACAGGTAGGGATGTGTTGCGATGTCAGTGGGCCTAGCATTTTTTTCTGGTAAACAGGATAAACTCTGGGCCCTAGTCATAAACACTCCCAACAGTGCCCTAGTAGTCATTTGCAAAATCAAGTTGTAATGAATCTCCTTGTCGTATTTCTCATTTGCAGCGGGTACGATTTTGGCTACCTGGTGAAGCTATTAACAGATACTCGGCTACCTGAGGAGGAACATGAGTTCTTCCAGATCCTCAATCTCTTCTTCCCTGCAATCTATGATGTCAAATATCTGATGAAGAGCTGCAAAAACTTGAAGGTAAAGAGACATTCCTGGTAACTTGCTTATTATGTTATGGTATTTGCAAAACCAATGAACGCACTGTTGGCTGCCAAATGTCTCAACTTTGTTAGCCTGCTGAGCTGAAGCTTAGGCATTAGCTTGATTACCTAATGCAAGTTAAGTCTCAGGCAAGGTTACTCCATCACACAAGCATGGCTCATCAAACCACCTCAGTTAGTCAATGCTGGCCTATAGTGAGGTGTCTACCTTTTTGAAAATATATTTTATTTCACCAAAATGTGACTGACATGAAATGTCCTTTGACTTCCTCTGAGGCAGAGCATATGTCTCCAGTTAACTGAATGTCAACTGTGTGTTTGTTCAGGGAGGACTCCAGGAGGTGGCTGACCAGCTGGAACTAAAGAGGATCGGGAGACAACACCAGGCCGGTTCGGATTCGCTGCTCACAGGGATGGCCTTCTTTAGGATGAAAGAGGTACCTATTGTCTGTCTTCCATGACAACTAATAGGTGAAAGGACAGATTTAACGTTGTACTTACACCTGTCAAGTCTTTTTTTGAAGAGTGGTCAGGAAAGAAAAGATTGGGAAGTTTGAGAACTAGTCTCGATGAGGACTGGCATCTTGGGAGTTACATGAAACAAGTTGTCTTCTTTTGCAGCTTTTCTTTGAAGACAACATTGATGACGCAAAGTATTGTGGGCGATTGTATGGATTGGGCTCTGGGTCCACTCAAAATCAGAACGGCATCTCAAGCTCTTCCCAAGAGGAAACCAACAACAAGCACTGATCGACCGCGAGGCCATCAAGTGGAAGCCGCACTTGTTTTAACCTATCCAGTAGATGTTTATTTTCTCCCCCCACTCCCAGAATACATGAGATTAATTTCTGTGTCCAGCTTCACCAGCTGCAAAAAGGACATTGGTTACCAGACTCTCCTCTTGAACCCATTTTGTTCTGTCATAGTTGATTTTACTGCAGATTGTCACATTCAAATTCCCTATTGTACCACTATTGAGCCTTTATCACCCAGGACCAGTATTCAGAAACCTTTGTTTATCAGCATTGCAGTAACAACTCTTTTAAAAGCATGGGACCAGCTCTTGTATTGTACTTTGAATAAGAAGTTTAGCATTTGAAAGTGCTCAACAATTCTCTGCACTGCTTTTCAAAACCAACGTTATTTAAACCCAACTGTAGCTCAAGCCTTGGTATCAATCAGAAAACCAGTTCTTTGTTGGATACATGCTTGTAGGGATCGTACCATTTTAAAGTAAAATTTCACTGAAGTTTTAGATGGGTGTTAGGGGCAGTTCTGTGCAACATTTGCTTTTAATTTGTTCACTGCTCTGTTTAAAAAGATGGTTTGTGGTTGCTATTGTTTTTACAACATGCATTGTTTGAAACAGTTGTATATTAAAAAAAATCTATTTTCAATAGTATTTCCTATTTTGGGCATGCCTTATTGAACCAATTCTGTCCCTGTTGCAAAATATTTAGGTGAAATGGTTGCACTGCAGAGCCTTTATCCATATCATGCTGCCATTTCTTCCTAGACCAAGCTTTTGCTTTAGCTGTGACATGCAACCAATTCTCACATATGCTCCTAAATATTTTGCTGTGCTACCTGGAATTTTTATTTAGAGCCTTACTAGACATCAGGTCCTATGATCGGGGGATACTCTAACCACGGTAATGTACACAATTGAGTGGGCCTAGGCCCCCTGCAGTGCAAAGACATTGAAGTAAAATCCTACTTCTGAATCAATACACATTTATTTGAAGGCTGGTATTCATATACCCATGTATAGTAAATCAGACTTAGCTTAGTGAAAATGTTTATTGATGTGCATTTTACATGGACTTTGTTCAGACTGAAGAACAATAACCATTAAGACAGGAATCGCTGGGATGCTTTGCGGAGAGAGGAAGTTCCATACTTGCGGATCAAGGCCACTGCTTCATTCTTTAGGTGATCAGGAACAAGATCGGAACTCTTACTCAAATAGAGCAGAACTAAGCAGCACTCCAGAACATCTGGGTATGGATATTTCTGAAATAAAATAAAATATTTTAGACAATAGCATCAGGAAAAAGTTCAGTAAAAAAGTATGAGGGTGTCTTACTTTGACATGTTCTGGGATGTCAGCCAACTCTTTGTGGTGCTCAGAAACCATGGCAATCAAGCAGGGTAGAGATTCAGTGTCAGCTCTGAAAAACAAAGATGACAAACAATCATAACTAACAAATTATTGCAGTTGTCTTGATAGTCTAAACAGCTAACTCTAATGTCCAAAGACACAATGAGAAAAAATATGCTGTACCCTTGTCCTGCATCAGTGGACTCTTGGCTGTCTGTTGGAGTGGAGCCCTGGGCCGAGGTGGGCTTTTCAGTCTGTCCCTCCCCATGGCTGGCTTTAGTCTCCTGGGTTTGGCTGTGCTGGTGCACCATGGAGGCCAGTCTCTGCTGGATCTTTGCTATAGCCCTCTGTGTGGCCTGGCAGGTTGCGTGGGGCTCAGACAGCAGCACCTGGCAAGCGTTCACACACACTCCCATCTTCACGTCTCCATTCTGAACGCTCACACACCATCCCATCCCATCTCCATTTGGAGTGTCAGTAACGTGGCCATCTAATCCATTGATGTGGTTCTCGCTGGCTGAGTGCAGTCCATTAGTCATGTCTCTCTGAGCTCCTGCTGTGTTAGTGCTGAGGCTCCACCACATGTGGTAGAGGTCCTGGTAACACACAAACGCCTCCAGGCTCCGAGCTGCAGCCAAGGCCTTCTCATCCGAGGGGTCCACCATCTTTTTGTGTTCTGAGATGGAGTCGATACCTGGCAGAGAAAGAGTAGAATTAATGAGAATTTCACATTGGTTTAAAGGATGCATTTATTTCATACATTTGAAAGACGAGGACCCTACAGCGTTAGTGTCCACACTTCCAGTGATATTGAGTACTGTATAGGCACAGATTGCCCTGTTGTCACCAGGCTGTGCACATTTTAAAAAATAAAAATAAAAAAAAGTGCAACTGCAGTTAAAGGGTTGGGCCTTTTTTCCTGGAATGGACTAATTCACAGATTAAAAGTATAACAGTACATTTTATCAAACGTGAGGCCTGTTGTGAATGTTATTGATAAACAACTAGGCTTATCATTGTTTAGCTGTTTTACCATTCTTGTTATCAACACAATTGTGCTGAGATGGGCTAGTACTTTCCAGTAAATGCCATTACAGTAAATCCTTAACTTTCTTTTCAGTTCTCCCTCAGACATGGGAAATAAGAGCATATGGTTAAGACATGGGTATAAATAAAAGTATTGCCAAGACTTGAACACAAACAGAACCTCCTATAGTCAGAGACCCAGACATTTCTCTGTTCTCCTGTTGATGATCCCCCTCTACTGATGTTTTCAATATATAACACGTAAACTGACTTACAACTCATTTCACTTCACTGCCTCAACTTGCACAAGCAGTACAGGAGGACAGGCATGCAGTGGCCAGAACTGGCTTTGAAACAGAAGCCACTGCCAGAAGCTGCAAAGAAATAAGGGACCAATATGACCAACATGAAGATGGGCTGTATTACCTGAACACAGCAAGTGGGATCATATACCAGACCTTCAGTAATATGACCACCACTGGCAGCTGGACACTTGTGGCAAGCATGCATGAGAACAACATTTACGGGAAGTGCGAGGTAGGCAACCGCTGGTCCAGCCAGCAGGGCAGCAACTCTAGGGTTTGGCCGTCATTGTAAATAAGAATGTTAACGGACTTTCTTAGTTAAGTAAAAAAAAAAAAAAACGCCCAGACGGAGAGGGGAACTGGGACACTTTTGGATCACCAGAGGGCGCAAGCGCCAACAACTTCCAAGAGCCCTGGGTATTATGACACCATGGCTGAGGACATGTCAGTGAAGCAGGTCCCCAACAACTCCTATGGAACACTGGAACCTGGCCTCCATCCTGCTCTACCACACAGACACTTCCTCACCCTTCAAAAGGGAAACCAACTCTTCAAGTGTTACCCGGTGATATACAATGTAGGGTCTTGCAACAGAGGACCAGTCATTCTTATTTACAACCACAGACACACCAGAGACTTTTATGGACCCAAGCCAAGAAATTAGTTTAAGCCTGGCGTCATCACATTCAGAGCGATCAATAATGAACGAGCAGCCATGGCCATCTGCTCTGGGATTAAACCAACTGGCTGCAACTCTGAACACTACGGTATTGGAGGAGGTGGACACTTCCCTGGGGCCGCTCCTATACTAGGATGTCCATTGACTGGGATGTCCATGGACACAGCACAGGCTGGAGTGCATCTAAGGAGATCTCTGAAGCTGCCATGCCTCTTCCACCATTAAAATCCATATTAAACATGTTATCAATGCATTATATTACAGTAAAACAATGTTTAACTTACTAACCATTCTGTGCCACCAACTGTATAAGATTGGTTTATGGATTTTGTATAAAACTGAAGAGAATGGCTGTTGTATGAAAAAAAAAAAAAAACTCTTTAACATTATATGTATTGGACATTGCTCTATGGTAGCATTTCTAAATTGAAGGTACTGTACAAATACAGTATATGTGCAAAAAATAATCCATTGTATACATTTATATTCTTATGCGTCAGTGTGTAATCCTTGCCATGGATAATAAAGATGGGTAAACTAAGATGTTGAGTCACCTTGAGGAAACAGCAGCCTACAGGTCTCTGACATCAGCAAGAAGTGACCCGCCTCATTCCCTCTGGCCACGCCCTGCAACAGCTTCTCTAGGGCCGCCCCCCAGTCACCTAGCAACCAGCTCACTGCACCCAGGGTCAGGTCAAGGGACAGCTGGATCAGAAGCTGGAGGGGGACAAGAGCATTTACAGTGGGTTCAGATGAAAACACAGGCAGAGGCACCACTGTCTACAGAGTAGATCTTCTCCTAAATGTCTACAAACTTACATTTTCAGATTAAGATCAGTCAATATCTCTCCATCCCATCAGCAGAATAATTTCACCACAGCCCAGCCTCTGTCCACTGATGACCTACCTGTTTCATAGGAACGTTAGGTGTTGTCTGAGGATTCTCTATAGCCTTCAGTTGTTGGTGAAGAGCTTTGAGTATCTCTGGGTTGCTGGGGGAGACAGCAAACTCTCTCTCCCACACATCCTTCAGGGTAGCCAGGAAGCCATCTTGATTCTTACAGGGAGCAGACCAGGGATGGATGGAGGAACAGGTCCAAGTCACTATGTCGGTCCCTGTTAGACTCACAGTGAGCAGCTCAATAGTGCAGTAATGTAACCGGTGGGCCTATAGCAGAGGGGGACAGTATAGATAAAGCATGAAAATCAACATGCAACTCTTATCTGACCATCATCTATAGCTAATCAATGGGACTATATAGAGCATCTTCATCTATAAGCATCGGCCAGTTCAGGGCAACTTACCAATAGGCTCTCATGTGTGCTGAGGAGTTGCTGTGCTCCCAGCCAATCCTGAGAGGACGCCAGGTCTTTGGCACATCTCAGGGAGAGTGAATAGGACAGGTCGCTTTCGCCAGCGATCCTCGCCAGACTGGCGGCCGTCTTCAGTGAGACAGGGTCGTTTTTCTTGGCGATGACTTTGGCTGCGTCGAAGCTGGAGTCCACGGCGAGATAACTGAGTGATAAATACACAGCGAGTTCCTTTAGCATCAAGTCGGCTATTTCGAGGAACCAGATTTTACTCCACCTGCATTGCACAGTGCACTTTTACACCAAGACGCAGTTTTATTAATGAAAATAGGTAAAGGTTAGTCTTAATTACCATTTAGCAGCAGTAGACAAGTGGCCGTCTTTCTCCAGCACGGCTGCCCAGGTGGTGTAGAGCTTCTTGAGCACAGGGTCATCTGGCTGCAGCCTAGCCTTGGCCAGGGCTATGGCCTCCCTGAGAAAGCACAAACATTTCACTCACAGCTTAGAGATTACAATGATCACTCCCATTGATAGGTCAGTCACAGGTAGCACAATCTAAAATCCTACCACTTAGAAGTTACTCTAATGGATCCTCCTACAACACTAACTTTGTTATTCTTTATTTCATAATTTATGTGTAAAATAAACAGACAAACGTGTGTGTCTGCTGAATGACCTGTAGAGCTGGTGGGACTTGAGGAGGTCGATGGCCTCGTAGACCTTGTTGATGGAGAGAAGATGGGAGGCAGCCTTGAGGAACTGCTCCTGAAGACACAGCTGCTTCACATAGACCTCCACGGTCTTCAGCCACACCTGGTAACCAGCTGAGAGGGTTTCACAAGTGTTATTACACACCTGCATGCATCCATACATACAGCACTTCACCATGTCAAAGAGCAAGAGAACAAAAAAATTATACTAATCAAAAACTAAATTGACTAGTTGGTTGTTGAATCAACTTAATATTCGAAATATGCATTCTAAAATGGAATAAATATTAAAGAAATAAAACCATTTTACAATTAAAATTAGTGCCCTTTACCCATAGGTGCAACTGAGAGCAGGTGATCACTCAGCTCTCCTTTCTCAGTGGCCACCTGCAGAGCTCCAGCGATGTCACCTTTCCATAGTCTCAGGTACACCGCAGACTCATAGTGACCTGCCTCCACATGGCCCTCCTCTACAGGATTCAAAGGCACACCACAACATAAGAAGAATGGAAGTGATTTGTCAGTCACCTTTTATCCGCGCACACACACACACAGTGCAGTCGGAAAGTATTCAGTCCCTTTCACTTTATCAACATTTTGTTACGTTACAGCCGTATTCTAAAATGGATTAAAGAAATTTACATCTACACACAACACACCCCATAATGACAAAGCGGAAACAGGTTTAGAAATGTAACATTTATTACAAAAAAACCCCCACAGAAATAACTTATTTACATAAATATTCCGACCCTTTACTCAGTACTTTGTTGAAGCACCTTTGGCAGCGATCACAGCCTTCAGTGTTCTTGGGTATGACGCTACAAGCTTTGTACACCTGTATTTGGGGATCCCATTTTTCTCTGCAGATCCTGGGTAGCGTCGCTGCACAGCTATTTTCAGGTCTCTCCAGAGATGCTCACTTGGGTTCAAGTCTTGGCTCTGGCTGGGCCACTGAAGGACATTTAGAGACTTGTCCCGAAGCAACTCATGCATTGTCTTGGCTGTGTTTATTTATTTATTTAACCAGGTAGGCTAGTTGAGAACAAGTTCTCATTTACAACTGCGACCTGGCCAAAATAAAGCAAAGCAGTTCGACACATACAACAACACAGAGTTACACATGGAATAAACAAACATACAGTCAATTATACAGTAGAAAAAGTATATCTACAGTGTGTGCAAATGAGGTAAGATAAGGGAGTTAAGGCAATAAATAGGCCATGGTGGCGAAGTAATTACAATATACAAATTAAACACTGGAGGGATAGATGTGCAGAAGATGAATGTGCAAGTAGAGATACTGGGGTGCAAATGAGCAAGATGTATAAATAACAGTATTGAGGTGAGGTAGTTGGATGGGATATTTACAGATGGGCTATGTATAGGTGCAGTGACCTGTGAGCTGCTCTGACAACTGGTGCTTAAAGCTAGTGAGGGAGATATGAGTCTCTGTCACGCCTTGGTCATTGTATTTTGTGTTTTTGTTATATGTTTGGGTAGGCCAGGGTGTGACATGGGTTTATATTGTGTTGGGTTCGTATTGGGGTTTTATTAGCATTGGGATTGTGTATGGGTGTGTCTAGTTAGGCTTGGCTGCCTGAGGCGGTTCTCAATTAGAGTCAGGTGCTTCTCGTTGTCTCGGATTGGGAACCGTATTTAGGTAGCCTGTGTTCACGTTGTATTTCGTGGGTGATTGTCCCTGTCTTTGTGTATTCACCAGATAGGCTGTAATAGTGTCACGTTCCGTTTGTTGTTTTGTGTTGTCTAGTTATTTCATGTATCACGTTTTTCTTCATTAAAGTAACATGAGTAACCTACACGCTGCATTTCGGTCCGACTCTCTTCATTCCACAAACGAAGAACGCCGTTACAGTCTCCAGCTTCAGTGATTTTTGCAGTTCGTTCCAGTCATTGGCAGCAGAGAACTGGAAGGAAAGGCAGCCAAATGAGGAATTGGCTTTGGGGGTGACGAGTGAGATATACCTGCTGGAGCGCGTGCTAAGAGTGGGTGCTGCTATGGTGACCAGTGAGCTGAGATAGGGCGGAGCATTACCTAGCAAAGACTTGTAGATGACATGGAGCAAATGGGTTTGGCGACGAGATTGAAGCGAGTGCCAGCCAACGAGTGTACAGGTTGCAGTGGTGGGTAGTATATGTGACTTTGGTGACTAAACGGATGGCACTGTGATAGACTGCATCCAATTTGTTGAGTAGACTGTTGGAGGCTATTTTGTAAATTACATTGCCAAAGTCGAGTATCGGTAGGGTGGTCCGTTTTATGAGGGTATGTTTGGCAGCATGAGTGAAGGAGGCTTTGTTGCGAAATAGGAAGCTGATTCTAGATTTAACTTTGGATTGGGGATGCTTAATGTGAGTCTGGAATGAGAGTTAACAGTCTAGCCAGACACCTAGGTATTTGTAGTTGTCAGAACCGTCCAGAGTAGTGATGCTGGACGGAGGGGCGGGCAGGTGCAGGCAGTGAACAGTCGAAGAGCATGCACTTAGTTTTACTTGCGTTTAAGAGCAGTTGGAGGCCACGGAAGGAGAGTTGTACGGCATTGAAGCTCGTCTGGAGGTTAGTTAACACGGTGTACAAAGAAGGGCCAGAAGTATACAGAATGTTGTCGTCTGCGTAGAGGTGGATCAGAGAATCACCAGCAGCAAGAGCGACATCATTGATGTATACAGAGAAGAGAGTCGGCACGAGAATTGAACCCTCCCCCATAGAGACTGCCAGAAGTCCAGACAACAGGCCCTCCGATTTGACACACTGAACTCTGAGATGTAGTTAGTGAACCAGGCAAGGCAGTAATTTGAGAAACCAAGGCTGTTGAGTCTGCCGATAAGAATGTGGTGATTGACAGAGTCGAAAGCCTTGGCCAGGTCGATGAATACGGCTGCACAGTAATGTCTCTTATCGATGGCGGTTATGATATCGTTTAGGACCTTGAGCGTGGCTGAGGTGCACCCATGACCAGCTCTGAAAACAGATTGCATAGAGGAGATGGTACGGTGGGATTCGAAATGGTCGGTGATCTGTTTGTTAACTTTCGTAAACCTTAGAAAGACAGGGTAGGATGGATATAGATCTGTAGCAGTTTGGGTCTAGAGTGTTACCCCCTTTGAAGAGGGGGATGACTGTGGCAGCTTTCCAATCTTTGGGAATCTCAGACAATACGAAAGAGAGTTTGAACAGGCTAGTAAATAGGGGTTGCAACAAATTTGTCAGATCATTTTAGAAAGAGGGGGTCCAGATTGTCTAGCCCTGCTGATTTGTAGGGGTCCAGATTTTGCAGCTCTTTCAGAACATCAGCTATCTGGACTTGGGTGAAGGAGAAATGGGGAGGCTTGGGCGAGTTGCTGTGGGGGGTTGCAGGGCAGTTGACTGGGGTAGGGGTAGCCAGGTGGAAAGTATGGCCAGCCATAGAAAAATGCTTATTGAAATGTTCAACTATAGTGGATTTATCGGTGATGACAATGTTTCCTAGCCTCAGTGTGCTTAGGGTCGTTGTCCTGTTGGAAGATGAATCTTCACCCCAGTCTGACGTCCTGAGTGCTTCATCAAGGATCTCTCTGTACTTTACTCTGTTCATCTTTGCCTCGGTCCTGACTAGTATCCTTGTCCCTGAGGCTGAAACACATCCACATAGCATGATGCTTCCATCACCATGCTTCATCGTAGGGATGGTGCCAGGTTTCCTCCAGATATGACGCTTGGCATTCAGGTCAAAGAGTTCAATGTTGGTTTCAACAGACCAGATAATCTTGTTACTCATGGTCTGAGTTTCTTCAGGTGCCTTTTGGCAAACTCCAAGCAGGCTGTCATGTGCCTTCTGTCTGGCTACTCTACCATAAAGGACTGATTGGTGAAGTGCTGCAGAGATGGTTGTCCTTCTGGAATGTTCCCCTTTCTCCACAGAGGAACTCTGGACCTCTATCAGAGTGACGATCGGGTTCTTGGTCACCTCCCTGACCAAGGCCCTTCTCCCCTGATTGCTCAGTTTGGCCAGACAGTCAGCTCTAGGAAGAGTCATGGTGTTTCCAAACTTCTTCCATTTAAGAATGATGGAGGGCACTGTGTCCTTGGGGACCTTCAACGCTGCAGATATTATTTGGTACCCTACCCCAGGTCTGTGCCTCGACACAATCCTATCTTGGAGCTCTACCGACAATTCCTTCGACCTGATGGCTTGGTTTTTACTCTGACATGTACCGTCAACTGTGGGACGTTATACAGACAGGTGTAACGTAACAAAATGTTGAAGGGAAGGGGTCTGAATATTTTCCGAATGCACTGTATATACAGTAAGGGTTGTAGACATCCTTTCAAATGAGGGGAATTGGCCAGTTCATCCACACCAGTTGTCCACATACTTTATGGTCATGTAGTGTGTGTGTAATATACATATATACACACACACACACACAGTACCAGTCATAAGTTTGGACACCTACTCATTCAAGGGTTTTTCTTTATTTTTACTATGTTCTACATTGTAGAATAATAGTGAACACATCGAAACTATGAAATAACACATATGGAATCAGGTAGTAACCCCCCCCCAAAAAGTGTTTAAAATCTAAACATATTTAGATTTAAAAGGATTCTTCAAAGAAGCCACCCTTTGCCTTGACAGCTTTGGACACTCTTGGCATTCTCTTAACCAAATTCATGAGGTAGCCACCTGGAATGCATTTCAATTAACAGGTGTGCCTTGTTAAAAGTTAATTTGTGAAATGTATGTCCTTCTTAATGCGTTTGAGCCAATCAGTTTTGTTGTGACAAGGTAGGGATGGTATACAGAACATAGCCCTATTTAGTAAAAGACCAAGTCCACAGTATGGCAATAACAGCTCAAATAAGCAAAGAGAAATGACAGTCCATCATTACTTCAAGACATGAAGGTCAGTCACTGCGGAACACTTCAAGAGTTTTGTAAGTTTCAAGTGCAGTCGCAAAAACCATCAGGCGCTATGATAAAACTGGCTCTCATGAGGACTGCCACAGGAATAAAAGACCCAGAGTTACCACTGCTGCAGACATTACCAGCCTAAGAAATTGCAGCCCAAATAAATTCTTCACAGAGTTCAAGTTACCTTCACATCAACTGTTCAGAGGAAACTGCGTGAATCAGGCCTTCACGATCGATCACTGCAAAGAAACCACGACTAAAGGACACCAATAAGAAGAAGAGATTTGCTTGGGCCAAGAAACACGAGAAATGGAAATTAGACCGGTGGAAATCTGTCCTTTGGTCTGATGAGTCTTTGTGAGACGCAGAGTAGGTGAACGAATGATATCCACATGTGTGGTTCCAAACGTGAAGCATGGAAGTGGAGGTGTGATGGTGTGCTTTGCTTTTGGGATTTATTTATTTCGAATTCAAGACACACAACCAGCATGGCTACCACAGCATTCTGCAGCGATATGCCATCGCATCTGGTTTGCGATTAGTGGAACTATCACTTGTTTTTCAACAGGACAAAGATCCAACACTCCCCCAGGCTGTGTAAGGGCTATTTGACCAATAAGGAGAGTTATGGAGTGCTGCATCAGATGACCTGGCCTCCAGTCACCCACCTCAACCCAATTGAGATGGTTTGGGATGAGTTGGAACGCAGAGCGAAGGAAAAGCAGCCAACAAGTGCTCAGCATGTGGGAACTCCTTCAAGACTGTTGGAAAAGCATTCAAGGTGAAGCTGGTTGAGATAATGCCAAGAGTGTGCAAAGCTGTCATCAATGCAAAGGGTGTCTAATTCGAAGATTCTAAAATAAATTTTGATTAGTAAAAAAGAAAAAGTCGGTTACTTCATGTTATTTCATAGTTTTGATATCTTCATTCTTATTGTACAATGTAGAATATAGTAAAAATACAGAAAAACCCTGGAATGAGTAGGTGTCCAAACTTTTGACTGGTACTGTATATACACACATACACATAGAGAAAGCATTATAACACATGTATATGTATTATGAAAGTGTTATAATAAGTGCTATTAAATTGTTAAAAAAGTATGTAATCGTTATGAACGTGTAATAACAATCATATAATACAACATAAGATAGTGTACTCACCCTCCTCTTGGAACATCCTATAGAGGGCATCTCTGTCTGCGAACAGACCCAGTTGGATGTGATCTCCCAGGCCTGGGACACAGTGGGCTGGAGAGGCTGAGGACAGACAGGGATGGACAAAGACAGGGTCAGAGTCAAACGCTGCTCTATGGAGGACAGAAAAAAAATGACCACTTATCTTTCTGGATCATGTCTCATGAATCTTATGATGCAGACTTAAATAAAGACAAATCCTGGTGCTTTTTTTTATGCCGGTGCCTACACATGAAAATGTAGTCAGGAAACAATAGTTGAGTACTTGTTCATTGTTTTGGTCAGGGTTCCCCAACTGAGGTTTATTTGGCCCCCTAAGCTCTGAACAAAAAAACAGACTAAAAACATCAGGAAATCAGCGCTAAGTGATTTTAATTTAAGAAATCTGTTCCTATATATATATATATATATATATATATATATTCCTGCGCATAATAGAGAGACACGTGATCGTATACAAATGTAAGTGAGGTTTGAAATGATGACCTTTTAGTCAAAAATAATTTAGTCAAAAATAACTGTTTGGGATTCTTGCAGTCAATTTGCAGTCTACCACCTATTTGTAATTATGTTCTGGCCCCCCGACCCCCAAATAAATCGTCCCACAGTTGAATCTAGCTGATGATCCCTGATATAGGTCCTCAAAAGGTGTAGCTACTGGGCTACATGTCTAATCTTGTAGTATAATCCAGATAAGGATGGATTGAGTCTCACCCTCAGAGTGCCTGACTGTTGCCAGGTTGAGACAGTCCTGCTGGAGGTCTTCTCTGGGGCGATGGTCCATGGAGGTACTGAGGGGCAGCATGGAGCGAGGTTTCCTCTTCTTCAGAGTCACCTCTGGAGGAAAGACAGACCGCAAGAGGGGTTGGAGTGGATGGAGACGGATACTTACACTTGTCTTTTAATAAAGGGCCCCATGTTTTTCTTGGTTAGTTCACGTGGTTAGGAAAAACTCTGTGCCCTATGAACAATTTTCTTAGTGTAATTTGACAGGATTCCATACAGTACCTGTTTTCTCCAGTTTTTTAAATTCTTTCTTTACAGTGAGTAAGGATTTCCCTCCATTTTGCACTTTCTCCATCACAGGTCTGTCCATCTGATTACTGGATGAAGAGACTAAAATAAAAAGAGTAGTATGTGTGAGCTGTATGACATTGTCATTATTTAAGGATTGCATATGGCAGATGCAATTGAAGGAGATGACTGGTTTGAGACAGACTGAATGTAATAGTAGATTGGATATGACTGCAGTGCTACCTGTCACTGAGGAGATGCTAGTGGTCTCGCTCCCCTCCTCCTCCTCCTCGTTGTCAGATGGTCTTTCTCCTGGTGCCGGGGACGCCCCTCCTTTATTCCCCTCTCCAATTAGAGACAAGCTCTCCTCCGCCTTTGCTCCTCCTTTCCCAGTTGCCTTTTTCTTCTTCTTGGCCTTTAACTTGGCCTTAACTTGGTCAAGTGTCTTTTTCGCTAAGAAGAGAAATACATTTTTACCTTTGTATTATCATTAGAACAATATACAATTCATTGCACTCTAAATGTTATGGATCTTTACAATCAAATATATGAAAATGATCAAATGTTGACCATTTACACAACCAGCAACATTCTAAAAAGCAACGTTGTGAATTAAACTAGAAAAAAAAAAATTGTTACTTTTGGGGGGCTTGGTGAATTCCTGCTTGGACACAGCCCACTCCTGCACAGTGAAGTCATCTGCTCCCGTCCAGACCAGGTCCGGGTCCACAGGAGACCACTGGACACACAGCAGCCGGCCCCTGTGACCCCTGTAGTTGCACAGTCCCTCCTCCTTCTGCACATCCCACACCTGGGGACCATATAGATTTAATTTGCTATAAACGGCACAGGTACAGCCAACTAGCACTAGCAAACGCTACCTAGCAACAACAAAAAAGAAACGATACTTGGAGTCCATGTATCGATATAATAAAATCGATCAAAATAATATTGCGACATGCAACTATATCAATTTTCCCCCATCACTATATAGAACCACATGGAAGAAAACAGTAGGCACTAGTAAAAGTTGTAACGGCTGGGTCCGTGTAGCTGTCGTTAGGTAAATAACACATTGGGACGGACCTGTGCTGTACCGTCGTAACAGACGGTGACCAGTCTCCCGTCGTGGTGGGGGCTCCAGGCCAGGCCAGTGATCTTGGCTGTGTGACCCGCCAGGCTCCGATACGCCTCGGTCATCACAACGGGAATCTCTGGAGGAGTCTCTGAACAAAGACAAAGAAAAACAGTGACTACTTCAAAATACTGCGAAATTAACCAGAAATGGCTAACTCCTGCATAGCAAAAACATCTTCCAAGGCCATTAGTTATCATAGCTACCGTTCACAATGGAGACCTCCGCTGGCCTACTGCTGTCTCTACATCCCATATTACCCTCACTGCATCATACCTTGAGATATGCACACTTGTCTTTCACACAGATCAGACAACATATCAATAGAATATTTAACTTAAACACTCAGATCTCAAAAAGATTCAGCTCTTAGAAAACAACCCTGGGGAACTCTCTTCACCTATGACAGTGCGGAGGTCGTGGACATAGACCAAGGCGTTGCTGGACCCAGAGGCCAGGAGGTACTGCAGCTCGGGCAGGGAACTGTGGTCATGGTGCCAGCGCAGCACGTTGATGATCTTATGGTGCTGCTGGATGGTACACAGCAGCTTGAGAGTCGGAGCCTGGTATACCTCTACAGACCTGAAAGAGACAAAGCCAGGAAATATAGTTAGCCCCATATCATTTCAAGCACTTTGTGACCTACTGTAAATGGATACATAAATAAAATCTACCACATTACAGTAAATGCATCATTACAGCTGTAGTCTTATTTTAGATAGGCACTCAATCATTCTAGACGACAGTTGGTTCCAGGCAATTCTCCAGGCCTATATACACAGTTTAAGGGAAAGAGAGGACTCACCCGTCCTCATTGCCGATGGCCACAACTTTACCATCTGGTTTCCAGCTGAGATCTGTGTGGGGTGACAGCTTGTGCTGCAGAAAATAGAACATGACCTTCAAAACCTATTCAAATTACCAACATTATATTCAATTGCACATCGCCACATGCAGTGATTGGGTCAAATACTTAAGGAATTAAGTAGAGGATTTTGCTGAAAAGGAAATGCATAAATGTAGATAGCCTTTCCATCTCACCTTGATGCTGTTGGTGTCCTTGATGACCCTGTCAATGTCTGTGGCCTCTCCCGCCAGTTTCCAGGGGTCATGCTGTAGGATGAGGCCCTCTCCAGCACAGCTATACAGGCTGTAGGACAGACGGTCTCCTGTTCCACCTGGATGACACGCTGACTGTTATACACTGTTCCAGCACCCTTGCTTATTCACACACAATCATACTCATCCAGCGTATATTATGGTATATTATCTGATGGTTGCAGAGTCTGACAACACTAATCAGTTATTGATAACCCTCAAGACGTCACATCTCAATCTCAATGTCCACATGACATTATGGAGCCTTTCCAGCAGAAAGTGTCTAAACAAATTAACAGGTCTTTGTTGGTTTAGAAACCATCAGCAGATCTTTCTCACAGGAGCAATTATGTTTACTGCTTCAAAAGACTGAATGACTGATACGGTAATCAAAATGGCATCTGCCGGCAGCTGGTAAAATGTACTTTCCACCATCTTCATTTCCCAATGAATGGCTCAGGGAGAGAGATAATTGTTTTTGCAACTCATTGAATTATGGAGTATATTAAAAAAGTGTCAAGAGATGCATGCTTTCTGCTGACTCATGGCGCAACGTCCACTCAGAGAAGTTGCTGGGTCAGAGGGTGCTCAGCATACAGTACACACACACTTACACTTATTAAGAGCTTACCAAATGACAGAGGAGGGACTGGGGGTCCCCAGGCTAATGTGTACACAGTCTTTTTGTGATAAGTGCTGGATACCTGAGGCGGCCTGGAAACAACACAATAAAGACCTTTCATTAACGTCATAACAGACATGAAATGTCATTATCTTGGTGAGAAGTGTTGATAATCACTAACAGTATGGATTTGATTAAACCGCCAACATACAGTATCTCAGATACTAGAGTTATGAGAAAGTTGTAGATGAAGAGTTTTACTTGTTAGAGAAAGCATCGTAAATGCCAACTTTGCCGTCATCGGTTCCAAAAGCTAAGGATCCTTCTTTTGTTGGATGCCAGGACAACTGTAATGAACAAAGAATTGTCAAACACACACACGCTAGCCATATTCAGTTTTACCATAAACCATTAGTCAATAACTGATATCAATATGCCCTAAGAGTCTCTTACCGCTGTGACTTTGGACTTGATGCCCTGCCAGAAGGTCTTGGTGTCGTACTTGTTCTGGATTGAGAGGGTGCTCCACACGCGGATCATGCCGTCTCCCACCCCCAGGGCCAAGCAGCCCGTACCCACAGGAGAGAAGGCCAGGGTGTACACAAACCCCCCCAGGGTGGGAAGGGTCCAGCAGCAGTCCAACGACGACAGATCCCAGCATTTTATCTGGAATAATGATAAGAAGCAAATTTGTGAGAAATTCTGTAATCACTCTCGGCACATATGCAGGCTAAGTACTGCTCATAAACCGCATGTTTGATTGACCACTTATAGGAACCAATTTCACACCATACTCAAAGTGTCACTGTTGTCAATAGACCGTCAGTAAATTGCTTGCTAAAGCTACATCGAGAGGGTTTAACTCTCATCTCACCTCTCTGTCCATTGAGGTGCTGAGCAGGAGCTCTCTGTTGTCCTGAACACATACTGAGCTCATGTTGAACACGATCCTGCTGTGGTTCTGGCCCTCTGAGGATGCTCCTAACAGGCTCCACTTCTGCTTGCCTCCCTTGGTGAGGTCCCACAAGATCAGCTCACCCCTTCACATACAGGGGGATGTTAGTACAGTCTGGACAAAACGAATGATCAAAATAATTAAGTATTAGCGAGTTGCCGACTAAAACACATTTATCACAATTAACTGTACCATCCTCAATTAAGTTTTTTATAGTTCATACCCAAAGCAGCTTGATACGACTTGCGTTGGCTTCCCCTTGGGCCAGTGCACAGTGAGCCAGAGTCTCTCCTTGACCGCAGGATCCACCCCTGTCCCTCTTCTCTTCAGGAACGGTAGCTTCATGGTCATCACACCTGACAGAGAGAGACATAATCATCTTTAACTCCAAGAGATGGGACCCTCTTAAAGAGCATACTGCACAAACTCTCAATAGTAGTATGATACGCAGCTAAAGCTATGGAGGATGCAGGTTGTTAACTCAGTTAGGATATCGTCTCACCTTTGCCCTTCAGCGTGCTCCAGATTCTTATGGTCTGGTCCTTGCTCCCAGATGCAAGATAACACCCCTTTTCTTTGCCCTCGGTCATCCCATTGGTCGTTTCTGAAAATATAATTTTAATTATACGTAACAAATTAAAGTGATTCACATAAAATAATAATAAAACAGTAATAACAAAGAAACAAAAAGACAAGAGAAAGGACAATGAAAAAGAAAAGCTAATTAAACTCATACATTAAAAGACACTGAAATCCTGATCTCCTCTGGCAAGACCGTTCCAAAGTCTAGGGGCCCTAAAGGGCAAAAGCTCTCTCTGTTTTCAACCTAGACTTTGGAATAGTCTGCCAGAGATGATCAGGATTTCAGTGTCTTTTAATGTATGAGTGCCTTGTCAACAGTGCCTTGCCAGAGGATCTCTGGCTGCTTCCTGATTCGTAGGGAGAAAAAAGATCCGATATAGGATGAGGCTAAACCACGCCTTAAACGTGTAGTACAATTTTCTATTATTTTCGAAGTGACAGGTAGGTAGCCAGCTAAGAGAAGCTAAAATAGGTGTGATATGGTAATGGCTACACTTCCTAGTGCTTCTTAAAAGCCAAGCTGCATTTTGAACTTACTATAGACAGAGTGATTTCTGACTGAGTTACAGTAATATAGGTGTGAGGAAATAAAAGCATGTATAACTTTCTCCAGATCAGTGACTGAAATAGAATACTTGACTTTAACTATATTTCTTAGATGAGCAGGACTGGACAACCTTTTTCAAATGCAGCTCGAGGTTTAGGTCAGGGGGGGGGGGAAAGACACTAAGGTTTCTGGCCTTAGGCTTTACATTGGTGGACAAGGGGGTAAAACGTATCTTAAAAACATTGATGACTAAAAATAGATAGTTCTCTCATCATGCCACTTGTCACTGACTGAATACATTTAGGATGGCTCGGCACAGCATCTTTCATAACACACCACCTGTGTTGTCGTCTCCTCTGCTGTAAAGCACCTCCTCATTGGGTAGTGGAGCCCAGGCCAGGGCGTGGATCTCGTCATCATGGCCACGGAGACGATGCACCACCTCACCTTTCTTACTGATGTCAATCAGCACAATCATGCCATCTTTGTACCTAAGAGAGATTAAGATACATAACCACATGTAATGTTTTCCTGGGAAGTAATTTGTCACTGGTATTTGCTGTTCGTGATGCATATCGATGGATGCTGTGAAATGTACTAGGGCTGACCCCAATTATTTAACGGGTCTATAGGCTGTTGGTCAATCTAGAATTTTTTTGTTATTAAATTTTTATTTTTATTACTTCAACCTAGATTTTTGTTGTTGTTGTCGAGCAGTAGAAAATATCAATATATATTAGTTTTTAATGGCACACGAGATACCCATCTTATTGACGCCCATCTCAGTGATCTAATCCATTGCGGAGGCTGTGGGATGGGACAGTCCAAGAAGGGGAATGTGGCTGCACAAGGCACATCTCTCTCCAGAATGCACTTTCCAAGCCATTGTGCACATTCATTGTTTCATAACTTCATTGTGTGAACTGTTTGCGTTTGATTGTTAGTGTACATCAATTCCCCATTACATATATTGCCAGTAGTATATTTACCGTTAATTCCTAATCTACAATGTTTGTTTGGTTACTGTAATGTCTGTTAATGCATTAAATATATTATTACTCCAGTATTTTATTGTTCTCATTGTCAAGAGTGGACACATTGTTTGCAGAGCGCACAACATATGCTACACAAGAAACACGTTTTCTAGGGTAGCCTAGTGGTTAGAGCATTGGACTAGTAACCAAAAGGTTGCAAGTTCGAATCCCCGAGCTGACAAGGTACAAATCTGTCGTTCTGCCCCTGAACAGGCAGTTAACCCACTGTTCCTAGGCCGTCATTGAAAATAAGAATTTGTTCTTAACTGACTTGCCTAGTAAAATAAAGGTAAAATAAATTCCATTCATGAGTTTTGTAAATTTAGTCAGTCTTGTTTGGAGCGCTCCTGTCAATGTTGAGTAAGGACGCACACCTGATTACGCTTTGAAGTAGGCCTATAGGCTACCTGGCCGGTGCACAAATGTAGGAATATAAATGTGCCCATTTGGGGATCTGAACATATTTCTGATTGCAAGGAGCTTCAGGCCGGAACCAAGTTAATAGTTGATACAATATTTGAAGTTCGTTGCAGACATGCCATGCCAATGTGACTTATAGGATATTTATATTTAAACTCAAGATATTTTCTACCTGCAGGCTGGAATGTTTTTATTTGTTAGCTTTATAGGCTATTTTTTACATAGTTGGCAATGGCAATAGGAGTTACTTTTTGGGTTTGTATAATATTCATCGAATTTTGATTAACCACATGAGAATGATGTTGAAATACCGAAGACGTTATTATAAATTCAATGAAACTGTTCCACAAAAATATGCATAAGAAAACCATAACTGGCACACAGATCGATAGAAATTGTAAGATAAATTGGCATTCCACATGAGAACGTTTGCAGACTCCTCGTGTAGCCTATTGCCAGCAACTTCAGGAGAGTAAAGACAGAATTTGGAAAGCCAGTAGGAGTGGGAGGATGGTCGGGACATGTTAAATTTTCTTCTTCTTCTGTTCATCTTGATCTCTAGCTCCCCTTTGAGTAATTTGTGTCTTATTTCATCAAACAGTGAGCTTAAAGCATCAGACAGCTCATTGCATATATTGTTTATTTTATTAAAACACATAGGGTGTATATTTACATGGAAAAATACACGTTTTGAGCAGACGACTTTCGCCGACCAAGATTTTTTTTAGTCGTGGACAGCCCTAAAATGTACACTTCTCAGCATAAGCAATTATTGTGCATGCATGCACCACTAGAAGTTAAATATCATACCCCACAGCAACATAGTGCCAGTTGTGAGGGGAGCAGGACAGGCAGAAGATATTCCTTGGTTCGGGGAAGAAGCTTTGAGATTCACCAGTGTTGTACTGGTAGCAGACCACAATGCCCTTCTCATCCCCTGACACCACAAGGTTCTTTTCCCCAGGGGACCAGTGGAGGGCTGTGATGGTGTTCTGTACACATAATAGATTTAGATACATTTTCTCATAGAAAAAGTTTTTCAAAGTATTGTAATCTTAAACCTGGGAGAGAGAGACAAGATGGAATCAACACTATTCAAAAAGGTCTCAGAGTGGAACTTACCTGGTGAGTTTTATGCTCCTTTACCAGGACCTTCTCATTTGTGTCCCAGAATTTAACAGTCCCATCATCTGAAGTACTGGCACAATTATGGCTTTGTCCAGCATGCTGGCAGAATGAGAAGCCAGACACTCTCTCTCTGTGGCCAACCAGTTCACCTGAAAGCAAGACAAATTAGAATTAGCCATGTTTATTTGATACATGTCCACTGACTGACTTCTAGAACACACAATGGCTAACATAAGAATAATAGGGTACTTACCAACAACTGTAGAGGATGATGCTGTAACGTCAACCAAATATATGGTGTTTTTAGCTCCAAACCCCAATATACCCTTGTCATTCGTGTCACTGCATCGCGAAGAGTACCAGTTTGGAGAGGCTGGAAGAAGTCTCTCGTGCATTGTGAAAGAAGTAATCGACATTCAGAATCTAAATTGATATACAGTAAATCAAAATCTATTCACATCACTGGGAAATAAAGAACGATTCAAAAGCACATGTCTTATTCAAGTGGAGCGTTCATGCTGCATCATAAACAGAACGAAAGCCGTATGATTGACCCAATTGTCGTAAAGAGTACGGAACCAGAGAAGGGTTAAACTATGTCAGTATATGCTTGCCTTTTTTTCCTTCGCATTTGATAAATACATTTTGTCTTATCAGCTCATATTAGTATATTATGCATTTTAATAATTTACTGTATATGAAGATTTTAACAATGATAAAACGAAACAACAAGAACAGCACAATATGAAGATAGGCTAAACGCGAGCTGTGTTCGAATACTTATACTAACTGCACTAACCATACTATTTGCGACGTATTTGAGTATGTAGTATGCTTATTGGTTATATCATGGATATCGTACTAAATACGCCAACATACGAAATATTCAAGCAGTGCACACTATGTACGTGCTTTTAGGGCCATAATGCTAATTCTTCAGAGAAGGGCGAGACTTCACAACGGTTTCAGATTTCAAGAAAATTGTGGAAAATATGCAGCCGAAGTCCGACGATATCGGATACAATTTCATTGCTGACAATATTGACAAATGTTAACAAAGGTTGAGCATTGTAATAAAGCATTGACTTTTCAAATATATTACGTTGGCTGACGTGTGTAGCTACGCTATCCTTACGAACCGCAGCATATCATTAAAGCAGTACTATTGTTGTCTCTACCTTCTTGCCCATTGTGCTGTTGTCTGTGCCCAACAATGTTTGTACCCTGTTTTGTGTTGCTACCGTGTTATGTTGTCGTTTTAGGTCCCTCTTGTCGTGATGTTTGTATTGTCCTATATTTTAATTACATTGATTTAAATTCCAGCAGGAGGCATTTGTCTTTTGGTAGGCCGTCATTGTAAGTAAGAATTTGTTCTCAACTGTCTTGCCTAGTTAAATAAAAAGTAAAACTTGGGGCTCCCGAGTGATGTTAGCTAGTACCAATACATCGAACTTGCCAGTATATTAACTATATGTCATTCTTAGCTAAGAGTTATAGTCTTTGTGCGTTCGCGATGGTCATTGTTAATTCGAGAGCGCAGAATAACTGATTAATTTACGAACACTCGACACCAGCTGAATATGGCCAGTGTCACCTGTTGTATTCGGCACGTGACAAATATCATTTGAAATATGGTAGAGGACGCCCACTGGCCTAAAGTGGGAGAAGATGGAAAGCGATAGATTTGGGCCGACATTCTGGAAATGTTCTCATCATTAAACATTTGATTCCAATACAGTTTGTTGTTTCCAGAGTGGACTACGTTTTGAAGACTTGACCCTTTGCAAACGCTCCCCTATGAAATATGCAAATGTATGCTAGAACGCACCAGTGGGATTTCGCTAGCTCTTGCTTGGCTCTGCCCACCTCCTTGCTTGTTCTGCCCACTATGACTAATTTGTTCCCAATACAGTTTGTTGTTTCCAGAGTGGACTACGTTTTGAAGACTTGACCCTTTGCAAACGCTCCCCTATGAAATATGCAAATGTATGCTAGAACGCACCAGTGGGATTTCGCTAGCTCTTGCTTGGCTCTGCCCACCTCCTTGCTTGTTCTGCCCACTATGACTAATTTGTTCCCATTGGAAAAGTATTTGGTTTTAGCCTATCTTCATACTGAATATCTTCATACTGTTAGAGTTGCGTAAATTCGAATCTGGTATCAGGTTAAATATAAATCAAATCAAATGTATTTATATAGCCCTTCGTACATCAGCTGATATCTCAAAGTGCTGTACAGAAACCCAGCCTAATAAAACCCCAAACAGCAAGCAATGCAGGTGTAGAAGCTGTGAGTCACCGATTTTATACTATGATTTTATACTATGTATTTTTTATTAGCTAAGTAATAAATGGCAAATGCAACTTTCGTATATACGGGCTCACTGTAATGCTACGCAGGGCAGAACAGAGAACTGACAAGTTGTATGTAAAACAGTCTTCTTATACTGTGA
Source organism: Oncorhynchus nerka (assembly GCF_034236695.1). Taxonomy (NCBI): domain Eukaryota; kingdom Metazoa; phylum Chordata; class Actinopteri; order Salmoniformes; family Salmonidae; genus Oncorhynchus; species Oncorhynchus nerka. The sequence goes on from NC_088405.1 coordinate 70,014,324, forward strand.
TAGACATTGTCCTAACCCGTCTGTTGGCCTATCACAGTAGAGACTGGGCGTGGTTTAAACTTGCTCAGCCTATCGCAGGCGCTCAGGTGGGTCCCCGCCTCTTGGCGCTTCTTGGAGTCCTCCCTCCGTCGATGTATAGATTCCTACTGTTCTGGTATCACCCCCTAGTTATAACAGTTGCTCAGTTCCTGCTATTGTGTTGTTCAGTATTTTTCCATCTCAGTTAAACCTCGTGATGACCACCCCTCCCTATCACAACTTTGTAAGATACAGCAAGTCACACCATGTGCTCAATATTGTTACATACAAACACAAGGACAAAGCATCTGCTGGGCTGTTATCTACAGTTTTGCAACATGCAGGTCACACCATGTTACTCAGTTCTTGTCACACACACACAAACAGGCAAGCAGTTGTTTAATCTCATAATGATGCTCCAGTGCACAAATGCAGACACCTCACACAACCAACATCAGATAATATTTAATCATATACATGCTAATAGCTATAATGTAAAATACAGGATCCCACAATACTGTACTGTCTTTGACGAGAAGTGCCCACTGATGCCAATTTAGCAATTCTGTTGCTAGATTTAGCAACTTTTCAGACTACCCTGGCAACTTTTTTTTATCCAAACAGCACCTAACAACAAATGTATCTATTTAAAAGTGACTCAAACGCTAAAATGCATGCATTTCCCCTCTAAATTTATCTGTCATACACTCAGTCACAACACACGTGCCTGGCTGCAAAAGTGCATTGTGAGTGACGTCAGCAGCAAGCGCTCGTGCACAGGCAGCAGCAGGCCAGCAGCAATTTCAGCAAATTGCAAATCATTGTTCGCTGACTGCAGCAGCAGTAGCACTGGTTCGAGGAGCCAAACCCAATGAATATAGTTGGTCACGAATGTTTGATCTTGAACAGAACTTACAACATCAATCAACATGTCTCAATAAAAATTGTACAGCCAGAAGTACAGAAAAGAGTGGGAGTCTGTACCTGAACAAATGTCAAATCATATTTTTTGCCGAGATGGCCAGTCAATTTGAGTATTTTTTAAATATTTTTTTTATTAACAACAAATCAATACATAAAGCACATGAGGGAACACAAGCATACATAGATTACAAACAATGGACAATCGAGCTAGGGGGTACAATATCACATTACAATTACACAAGGACCTTAAATAAGGGACATGCATATACTTACAATTCAAACAGCTTTTTTTGTTAGTAGAGCATTTAACCGTCTTAAAATACAGTTCAATTTCTTTTTGTAGGGTACGAAAATGTGGTTTTCTGTTTGTACATTTACATTTGTGTATATGACATTTGGCCAAAAGAATAATGAAATTAATTACATAAAAATGTTTCAGCTTATTTCTATTGTATGTAAAGAATCCAAACAGTACATCTCTCCACAATAGTGTAAAATCTTCATAAATGTGTTCAATTATAAACCTACTGATGTCTTGCCACAGTTTTATTACATGCATACAATGCCAAAAAAGATGCAACACTGTTTCTGGCTGGTCATTACAAAAGGAGCAATTTGAGTTGATGTTTTCCTTAAACTTCTTCATATAGTGGTTGGCAGGATAATATTTATGAATGATTTTAAAGGAAACTTCCTTAATTTTGTTAACAAGTGTGTGTGGCAACATCCAAACTTTTTTCCAACAGATATTATCAATACATCCATTCCAATAAGGCTGACACAAGAATCGTATCGCTCTGTTGTTGAATGGACCAGAAGAGAAACAAATCTTTCCTACTGATGAGTCAACAGGGTCAATAGAAGGTAGGCTCTGAGGGACAGGTCTTGACACGTTCCTGAATAACATAGCAACACCTGAGGGAATGGCATCTAAAACAATTGGTGTCACAGGTGTTACAGGGACCTTGTAAAGTGATAAGAATTCTTTATAACTGAGTAAAAGACCCTCTGCATTTACCAGTTGGCTCACCAATAGGATATTATTTCGGAACCAATATTCTAAAAACAAAGAGGTATTTTTATACAATATAGCCCAATTATTCCATATATAATATCTGTGTGGAGAAAAATGGTGTTTATAAATTAAGGACCATGACAAGAAAACCTGACGATGAAAAGCAGAAAGTTTCACTGGAACTTTGTCAATATTATAATTGCAAAACAATATGAAGTTAAGGCCACCAATAGTAGAGAAGACATGATGAGGAATAACATTCCAGATAGAAGTGGGTCTTCTTAGGAATTGTTTTATCCAATTGATCTTAAAAGTATTATTTAAAGTAGTAAAGTCCAGAAAATTCAGTCCACCATTCTCATAAGTCTTCTGGGCTGAGATGCTCAGCGAAACGCATACCATGGCTCTGAAGGAAGGCGTTCTTCCTAGCATCTTTCCAGACAGCATCCCTGTAGAATCTGGCAGTGAATAGGATGATGATACCCCTAGGTCTTGAATCGTTTTGCTGTTGCTTCTTGCCGAGGCGATGCACAACGTTGATGGTATCACCAACTTTGTTCTTCTCTGCAGGCAAAACTTCTTGGCAGATACGGATAGCCTCTCCTCGCACATCTTCATTCTCCACCTCTGGCAAGCCATAGAGTCTCAGGTTCCATTTTCTTGTGTATTGTTCCAGATCAGTGAGACGTCTATGGTAGACATTGTTTTTCTTTTCCACCCTTACCACATTTTTTTCAACTTTTGCCACTCTCGTTTTCACATCCTTGATTTCACCACATACAAACGCCACAGTCTTTTTCAAGCCTTCGATAACTATGGTGTTCGCGCCTACCATTTTCTCAATGTCGTCACACCTGGAGTTGATGAGTAAGGAAAGGGTAGCCACGATGTCAGAGTTCATGTTAGGTTTTTTGGAGGGTGGAGGTTTGCACGGAGTAACCGGTAAAGAGGGGAATTCGTCATCGTCATCTTCAACAGCATTCGAAAGCATGATATTATCCATAGGCCAAGCATAGTCTATAAGTGTTGATAAAAGGATATTAGAAGGGTGAGCCGGTTAAGGATCGATTCAGACCAGGTGTTAAAATTGTACGACAAGCGACAGTTTATTTCAGAGGGAGAATATCTGGTACACGTAAATACGGCTCTTCCGTTAGTTCGTGTGGAACGGCAGGCAGAGAGAGCGTAAACAGTCAGCACAGCTCTTATATACGTCACAGAAAGTAGGTTGACCCTAGGAAGATCGGATCTCCGGATTGGTTCAGCTGGTTGTAGTCTGTAGTCTTCCGCCATTGGCTCAGTTGTCTGTCCGTCATCGTAGGATCTTCTTCGGGCACAGTGTTCGGTTAAAAATAAAAAGGAGATTATGTGTGTAATGTGGGAGCTATCCTGTGGGGGACCCCACAGGCTTTACTGTGAGTTGTAGCCATGTAATTAGCAGTAAGTTAGTCACTTGCATACGAAATAGCAATTCCTTACAAAACCCTCTCTTCACGTCTCACCAGAGACGTGACACAACCTAACTGGATCCAGACACAAAGAGAAACTTCTCCCAAAAGGACTATGAAATAAGGCACGGTATTAAACAGAAATAGATATTTATGTATTACCATCATGTTCTCCATTCAATCCCACTATGTACTAAGTTGGCTTTATAACCCTCATTTAACAGAGCGGAGAACAGCTCAAAATAAAAGTAAAAATTATTGTCCACATTAGGCAGCTTTTTCCAGCAGGAAAAAGTTTCTGATACCCTCTCTTCACATCTCCTAAGAGATGTGATATAGTCCAGATACATTACTCCAAGCAAAAACGAAGACATAATCCAAAAGGAAAAATATCCTAAACTAGGTATGTCTATCCGGAAATGGCCCACAAAGAAAAATAATTTCCCCCTCTTCCCATCCCAGATGGGACACGACATACAATGGAGAAGCTTAATCATTAAAAGCAACTGGATCCCCCTCCTAAAATTGCTGCAAAAACTGAAAGATGGGTCTCATGCTCCATACCGTTATCTCGCACCTGGCTCCTGTTATCTAACCAAAAAGACCGCTTGTTCTCGCAACCCCACGCTCTGAATGTGCCCTCCCTTCTGTATTTTTTCCAGCATGAGAAAGTTCCATGGCCCTGATACTTTTAAGAATGGTTCAAATCAGCTAGGTAGCATAACACATACATACATCCACACAAGGCAACAGCAGATAATATTCAATCATATATATGGTAATGGCTATAATGTAAAATAACCCCAAGGGTGTGAACAAAAACTCAGCAATGAATCATATAACAGTTACAAAGTGTAAACTACCTTCATGTCAAAAGAGAACAGCTCATTCAAAAACAGAACAAAAGAAAATAGTGTGAAATTTAGGTCCCCCTTTTGACACCAGCTAGGGTGTCACTCAATTATCCTTTATTTCAGCAGTCATAGCATTTCATGAAAATAATAAAAAGTTTATTACTAATAACAAGTTATATATGCCTTTGTTGTATGCCTTTGTTCCCCCCAAGGGTGTCACTTATCAAAAACAGGATAAAACTTTATTGTTATTGACATGTAAGATGTAGGATAAAACTTTGGTCATGGAAAACAGAGTAAAGAATTATTAGAAACCATCTGGTCCTCTCAGCTACTTCTATCCTGTACCAAGTGGGCTCCTTGCCACCCAGGGACTCCAAACCATGTGTCATCATCAGTCAGTCCCATCCTCCCTGAAAGCATGCTTCCGTATCGGCATCGCCAACTGGAGCATCAAGCAAAGGCATCATGCCTGAAGCCCTCACCACATCTGTAACAGACTTGTCAAAACACAGTATGATGCAAGCAGCACATCACATCAATAACAAATAATACAAGAATTAGGGTCAGAAATCCAGTAACCATCCTACCAGTGCACTTACCAAACCAGGCCAAGAGAACAGACTCCTCCACCCCCCCGTGGACCTCATCTTAGCAGATCGTGCATCAACCCCGCCTTAGATTGTGAAGTTTAAAAACTATCATCTGGACTGGTATTAGGAATATACGTGCAACATTGTTTACCGAACATCTTGCAGACGTCCCCCTGAATGGCAAGAAGCATATCCAAGGCAAGTCTATTCTGTCTGGAAACCCCAAATGTGGCCTCAAGCTGTTCAGACATACTAGTGAGTGCATCACGGGAGTAATTCACAAAACGCTGTTGATCATAGTAGATATAATTAATCCATGCAGTCTGTCCAGCATCCACCATGGCTGGACCCATAGTAGGTAGTAAGTGCCAGAGTCCATCATTCCTACCCAAGGCCTGAAACTCATGAGGAATCCCCACTGACACTCCCAACAGGTTAGTGTGTATGTCAACTACATCCTCTGTCCATGGAGCACTACTACATTTGTCTCCCATGGGATGGAATGTTTTCAGGTCCCCTGGTTACAGAACTCAGCAGCTGTTCAGCAACAACATCAACAATGGTCAGTGGAATTATCAAACTGGTCAGACCACACGTACCTTGCCATTCTCCTCTAAGAATGGGTCTCAGCCCTCTTTTGGCTTCACTCATCCACCATACATCAGCCAGACCACTAGTTTGGTTTAGGCCTGTAACTGGCCAAGTGGAATTAATGGTTATGTTACTCCTGCAATCAGCTTCAGGCAATCTCCCATAATCAATGCCATTACCTGTACCCGTGATGCACTCGTAATTGCCCCCATATGCCTCAACACCCCAAGAGGCCCGATGAGGAGGTACTGCAGGAAACACAAGGCTCAAAGAGGAACAGAGGGTTGAATTGGGCTTAACCTGGTAAAAACTTCTCAAAATACACAACCACCCCTCTCCTTCTCCTACAGCAAATGGGTGTAGCCAGAACAGGTCTAGCATAACTTCAAATAATACAGTCCTTTCCTCTCAGGGTTTTAGCTGTGTACCTCATATAAGACAGCCACAAATTGTCCCTACTATCAAAACCAGTCTCAGTTTCTAATTAATCAATAGCCGAATAGTCTCTAACATTAATTACCTGAATGGTATTTTTTAACACAGTGGTGGTAGAGGAGTGTGTCCGGTTACCTCTGGTCTTGGCAGTACCTTGATAGAAAACACACCCATCATGTCTGTCCTCGTCCTTTGTAGTCCGAGGGTGTGAGTTCCTGCATCAGAGAGCTTAATAGTTTTGATGGTTAGTAGGATTTCATCACCTTTACAAAGTTCAACATTGCTCCCAGATTTCCCCATATCATGGAAAACCTATCCACCCTTGTGGGATCCTCCATGCTATAAGGATACCCTCTTCTCCAATCCCAGAACTGTCCGAAGTCGGTTACCGTGTAATCTCTATTCTAACTTCTTATCTACCCAGATCTAGGGATCTCTTATGCTTATTTTGGAACAAAATACACATCACTTAGCCAGAGCCAGACACATCTTCACCTCTATGAACAAAAACAGGGGTGATAGGACAGGTAGGGTTACTTCATTCGAGAGTTGGCCCCCGGAATTCTGTTAATTCCAGTTCTTCTCCCGAACTCTGTTTATTGTCCGACAGTGAAAAAATGTCTTACCCTTCCGCCGTGCGATATGAATCTGGGTAGCTCTTTCAGCTAGCTGTCACCAGGGGTCTTCTATGGTCCCCAAGCCTCTGGGACTGGATTGAGTGACTTCACCTGTAGTTCACCTGTAATGCATACAATCCTGGACATACAGGCTTGGTTAACAAACAATTTCTCATATGTTTTATCTGATTATATCTTTAACTTCTATGCCCAATTGTTAGCTTACATTTTATTTATTTTTTTTCTTATCCAATAAGCCCCATCCTATCCTAGACCACAATTTACACATCCCCCTTTTGATACCTGACTCTGCCCAGGTATCAACCTTACCTACTCTAAATAATGACTTAGGTAAGATTAGTATATTATCTTTATGTCTGACATCATGAAGGAGCCCCTTTTAGTTTTCCACATGTCCAATTCTCCCTTGGGCGTCAATCCAGTACCAATTCCCTGTCAAGTTTCTTATCTACTTAAGAACTATCTGCACTACTTATATATTTTCTTAAATATATATTTACCAATTTAAACCTTTTCTCTCATATTTCACAAATACCACTAAGCTTCTAACTGTTTGACTTTATCCAAAATCATGTCTATGAGTGTCAATCTCTAAAGTCCTTACATTTCCTTAATCCATCTAACAATAATCCTAAATCATCACAGATGTCCTATATACCTGTTAAATTTAATACTATTTTTTTTTTTTTTTTTTTAAAACCCCTAATGGTCAAAAAAATTCAAAACAAATGCTTATCATATCAAAATCCTTCCTTCAAGGACTCTTAGTATTCTATCTAACAATAACATGAATTTAATATATGTTGCAGAGTGCAGAATTCCTTGTCTACAGTGATTTATCACCCCTAAGAACTGAAACTTATTTTTCTATGTAATTCCCTGCCCTATTGGCTTAATATATATCCTATCCTAACCTCATAACCTAAACTCCTTTATAATGAATTTACCTTAAAACTAGTACTCAATATGACCACATTCATTATACCAATGACTCTCCCCTAAGGCTGATCAGACCTTAGAAGACAGTCATGATAAGGTCCATGAGTCAACCCACCCTTTTATAGTCAAGTTCTATACTACACTAGACATATTAAAGAACCCTTTATCCTTAAAATCCAAATTCACTTGTGTAATTTAAAACTCATAAAATAAAAACTCATAAAGTTCCATATTTGAGCGTGTCTCTTTAAAATACCTTTGCACCAAAACAAATAGTCCTAACAAATGTTTTATGTGTATATTTGCAAACCTTAATGATTAATCAAAACTTCCAGGCCTTTCCAATTTGGTCGTTTATGGCCTCATTCTCCCCAATATTATAATCCCTGATATTTAATAAAAATAACGTATTTTCCCTTGGCTCCTTCAACTCACATTTACATCTCAATAAAACAAAACACCATCTGCGTGCTCCTCAAGGAAAAACAACTTGCCCTGTTACGTATCAAGGGAAATGTTCAAATAACCAAATTCAACCTCGCTAGTTTACCGAAACATGTACAATTATGTTTTACCATAGAGGTTGCTTTTCACCATTAATACCCTGACACCGTTCCACATAATGGAAACAGTGCTCAAATTCACTGGTGCTATTCAAACGATCAAACCAAAAATCAACAACCATCAGAATCCACCATCACGATGTTTTATGACTCAGACATCCAATCCTCTCTCTCACGGCCCAATTACAGTCCAAATAAACGCCACAAATCAATGATACCCACCCAGCGAATCAGCTGCTAGTTTTTAGCATCTTTCCTGACGATTTACATACTCCTTTTAAGGACACTAACCATTTTCTCTGTCACCCCCAGTCAAGACATCATTTCCGTGGCGACGGAAACCTCGCTAGTGATGTCATCAACAAGCGCTCAATCTTGACTTATTTCGCAACGATTTTCAACTCATTGTAAATAATGGTTGGCTGTCTGCAACAACAGTATTTCGGGTTCGATAAACCAAACCTAATTTATCACATCTGTTGAATCCTGATTTAGAGTTTACAACATCAATCAACATCTCTCAATTCGCTAATCTTATAAAAACATTTCGATGGACACAAATCTATCGTAATTGTTCCTCGTTATTATTCAGAATTAATTTGATTTAAGTTACTGTCTCGTCTTTGAATTAGCATTTTAATTACGACTCTTTTCCCAATGTATTATTCCCAACAAATCATTTAGTGAACAGACATCGCCTTGCATCAAAATCTCCGTTCTTATATTAAGTTGAATGAATTAGTCTTTCAATTTGAACCAAACAAACTATTTAAAACGTTCAGTTTATATCTTATACCAATACTAGTGACTATAACTTTCTCTGCAAAACAACCAGTTCAATTACAACCAAAGACTCAGACATATATAACTATTCTTTACACCTCAGCTGGGAACCGAACCCCGGCCTCCCACGTGGCAGGCGAGAACTCCACCACTGAACCACCAATGCTATGGAACTGAGATTCTCTGCAAATAGACCCAATTTACAGTTATCTGTATTTGTTACTCCGGCATCTGAACAACAGAAAATAGCACTAATTTAAACGCCCAAAGTTTTCCCTCAATTAGGATTCTCATTAATCTCGCTCCCTTCGTATCTGACCCTTCTTTCTTAAATACTTGAATTTTGTTCTTTTCTGTCTCTTTCTCTCTAGCTTCCTGCAACGTCTCTTTTAACCCACATTCCATTGTTTTCAGCTGAACTGCGGATGGCGGTCCTCCTCCTAAATGACCTTCCTGTGTCCATTTTAGCTTTAAACCCTCCCAAACTTTCTTCATGTGCTTCCATTGTCCCTTTCCCCCTGATCTATATTCTATTTTTTGTTCTAAAAACTCATTAAACCTCAGTTTTGGAGTATTGGGGGTCGCCATTGTGAATTTGCTTTAGTCGTAATTAAATTTAATTCAATCGGAATTTAATCGTAGTTTTAATCGTAATCCTCTCCTTCTATCTGAATATAGTTAGCATATACTTCGCCCGACGTTGATTAATACCCACGATATACTGAAGAGACACTGCTACACGTGCTCTGTCTTATCTCTGAGCTTCTCCTTTGTATGTTTTAGTTCGAGAAAACGCATGAGTCGGTATGGGATTTGTGGAGCGCACAACCAAGGGATCTATTCGACTAATTAGTCCCAACTTTCAAATATTATGTTCAGATATTATTTCAATTATACATCAGTCATTTCATTCCTGATTATACATCCAACACAGAAGTCATTGATACATACAATATAGAAGTTTCGGATTTATCCAATAATCCTTATTATATAATTCTATCTCTCTCTCTCTATGTGACCACCAACAATCTTAATGGAAACAATTACAACCACCTTTCATTTTCATTTAAACAGTTACAAATAGACAAAACAAGACAAAACACACAATTACAGGTTATATCTCTGATTTCTTATTAATCGACCCCTATCAGACCGAACTAAGCGGATTTACTGGATAGAATTCAACTCTAGAATCCAACTCTATCCCCTACTGACCCCTATCGAATTAACAATATCAAAATTAATACACGTTATCTCTCTGACCCCTGAAAGCCGATCCTTATCAGTGAATTTCTATCGGACTGTGCCGTGCCGGGTCGCAGGAGAAAATGACACTTTCCCCCCTCGGTGCCAGATTTAATGAATAGTAATTAACTATCCCCTTACCGATCTCTATTCCTGATTTATATCACACTAACCCCTATCAGAATTAATACACACATGTCCAACCCCTATCGGAACTGAATTTATATATGTCCGATCCCTATTGGAACTTTTTAGGCCTTTAAGTGATCTCTCATCATTGAAAGCTATCAGACTGCGCTGACCGGGTCACGGGACAAAATTACACAATCTATCCCCTCGGCGCCAGATTTAATGAATAGTAATCAGCTATCCCCTTACTGATATCTCATCAATGATTTATATCACACCAGCCGTCGCTGGCTCGTACCACATATGTTCACTCTACTGTTCTTTGACTCGTCAGCAAATTATAAATTTACACAAGAATTCATACTTACTCGGAAATACTGATCAGAATTTAGACAGACTATACGACAATATGCAAAGTTTGATTTAACAGGTTTTGCTTACCTTGTTTATGGTGCACCTTTTAGATCAGTTTCCCGAGTTGAGCAGAATTATTGTCCTCCCCGAATTTCTTTCACCCGTCTCTTTTTTGGAACCGTCCTTCCGTCACTCTCCTTCTCACACCCAATCAACTCACTTCGACCGGACCGTTATTCAACCATCCTCTGGCTACCATGTTTTGTTGATAAAAGGATATTAGAAGGGTGAGCCGGTTAAGGATCGATTCAGACCAGGTGTTAAAATTGTACGACAAGCGACAGTTTATTTCAGAGGGAGAATATCTGGTACACGTAAATACGGCTCTTCCGTTAGTTCGTGTGGAACGGCAGGCAGAGAGAGCGTAAACAGTCAGCACAGCTCTTATATACGTCACAGAAAGTAGGTTGACCCTAGGAAGATCGGATCTCCGGATTGGTTCAGCTGGTTGTAGTCTGTAGTCTTCCGCCATTGGCTCAGTTGTCTGTCCGTCATCGTAGGATCTTCTTCGGGCACAGTGTTCGGTTAAAAATAAAAGGAGATTATGTGTGTAATGTGGGAGCTATCCTGTGGGGGACCCCACAGGCTTTACTGTGAGTTGTAGCCATGTAATTAGCAGTAAGTTAGTCACTTGCATACGAAATAGCAATTCCTTACATAAGCACATTTCTCTCTTGTTGATTAGTGTTTATGTTAATTAACGGTCAATTACCGTGAGACCCACAGTTATTGGATTGACAATAAACCGACTGACGAAATTTCATGACCGCCACAGCCCTATACATGATCCAACATTTTGGACTGGGAAGCAATTTTTTGGGAATGGGAAACCATTTTTTTGACATAACTTAAAATACATTACCTTCCATAAATCCAAGTGGTGGAGAATGTTGGGAGTGCTGTGTTTTTTCACAGCACAGGTGGCACAGAAATACTTATCTGAGCCACAATACCCGCAGGACCATAGATCAGCCTCCTCCAACTTTGTGTGGCCGTAATGCACCCGCTGTGCATATTGGAATAACTGTCCCCATTTACTTTTCGTCAGCCAACAAGATGAGTAGACCTATCGAACAGCAAAAGCACTATCACTGTCAATCTACTATCCCCAAGGTACAAAAGTCGACCTATTATATTCTGTGCGAGAAATAAATATTCCAAACATTGTCTGGGACAGTTGTGGGACGCGATAGATCGCAAAATAATACAACCACTAGCATCAAAAAAACTTTTTTTACGCAATGTGGCTGACGCAACAGATCAGAACGTTTAGCTTAAAATGTTGATAAACTATTAGGCTATTTCTTTCCATTATAAGCGCAGCAATGCGCATACGGCAATAGGCAAAAAGCGCGAATGTTCTATTAGCAGGAAAACACCAGTCTGAAGTGACCACAAATGCGATTATGCATGTATTGCTTTTATTATAAAGGTGCATTTCTATGCTGAAAATGATCTTCCCCAAACTTGAAACCTACACGCTGCGTGTGTATGCCATTTAGACTCTACACCCGTTGTAAACCAGATTAATTTGCTTCATTTTAAGAAGTTATTTGGACACTTTAGTTGTGATTACAAACCTTATCAAAACATATAGGCCCATGGGCTAGGCTACATGAGGTGATTTGAAAACGTTTTTTTTTTAAAGCCATTGTTTCTTATGGTGGTCCTCATTCACAAGTGCTAATATATAATTCACAAGTTATAGGCTAGTCAGACTATTCTTGATTTAATTGTGGCTTTACATATACTAAATAATATATGTGTGAAATTCGTTTGGATTTTAAATGAACCATTATCATGTACCTGTCTCAAAACGGGCAGGGGGAAAAATACGTCATCTCTGCACTTAAATAGCGAATGGAGGATGCTTTTCCTGTGGTTCATTTTCATGCCAGCCAGGTAGGCTATACACCTGTTGTAAATTCAAGCTATGCGCTTAATATTTGCTTAATATTAGGAAGGTTGAGAAAAATATATAGTACAGTACAAATACAGTTTCAAAGAAAAAGTTACAGTTCCCTGCAGCGGTAAGGTAAATGTGACAAAATCTGTCGTGCCAAGCACCGAGTTGATTTCAGATTTTCTTACAACTTGTGTAATGAAATATTCCCTTGATTGTGTCATCTAGTTATTTCATTGTATTGTACACACTACGCTCTATTCCTGCTCAAATTACAACTTTGATTTAGATTTCATTTGATCTAGTTTACCATAACCCTGTTCACTCTTTTGTTATTGTAAGAATATTCAAAGATAAATACACAACACATAGGTCAAGAGGGAATTAATTATCAATGGAAATAGTTGTTTTTCTGTAATGGGGAATTGAAGATTAATGGGTCAGGGACAAGGGAGGAATTTCAGTCCAGGACTTATAGCTACATGTGGCAAGTTCTCATCGGTCCAAATTGTCTATACATTGAGCCTGAAATTAAATGGGATACTTGTTATTTGGCCCAATTGTACTGCAAGGAATTCTAATTGGTCAACCACAGGCTAGGGTTGGATTATAAACTACATTCTGTCACTTGGTTCAGGGGAAAAACTATGAGGAAAGGGAAGAATGACCATCTACTTCCCAGGATAACAACTATGATTTGTTCTTTATTTAAAAAATGTTATTTCACCTTTATTTAACCAGGTAGGCCAGTTGAGAACAAGTTCTCATTTACATCTGTGACCTGACCAAGATAAAGCAAAGCAGTACGACAAAAACTACAACACAGAGTTACACATGGGATTAACAAATGTACAGTCGCTGACGCTTAAAGTTAGTGAGGGAGATATAAGTCCTCAACTTAAGTGATTTTTGCAATTCGTTCCAGTCTTAGGCAGCAGAGAACTGGAAGGAAAGGCGGCCAAAGAGGTGTTGGCTTTGGGGATGACCAGTGAGATATACCTGCTGGTGCGCGTGCTACGGGTGGGTGTTGTTATCATTGATCATCCTTGAGATGTTTCTACAACTTGATTGGAGTCCACATGTGGTACATTTAATTGATTGGACATGATTTTGAAAGGCACACAGTTGACAGTGGATTGTCAAGGCAAAAACCAAGCCATGGGGTCGAAGGAATTGTCGGTAAAGCTCCGAGACAGGATTGTGTTGAGGCACAGATCTGGGGAAGGATACCAAAAAAACTCTGCAGTATTGAAGGTCCCCAAGAACACAGTGGCCTCCATTATTTTTAAATTGGAGAAGTGTGTAACTAACGAGACCCTTCCTAGAGCTGGCCAGACGGAAGCCACTCCTCGGTAAAAGGCACATGACAGCCAGCTTGGAGTTTGCCAAAAGGCACCCAAAGGACTCTCAGACCATGAGAAACAATATTCTCTGGTCTGATGAAACCAACATTGAACTCTTTGACCTGAATGCCAGGCGTCACGTCTGGAGGAAACCTGGCACCATCCCTACGGTGAAACATGGTGGTGGCAGCATCACACTGTGGGGATGTTTTTCATTGCCAGGGACTGGGAGACTAGTCAGGATCGAGGGAAAGATGGGCATTGCTATGGTGACCAGTGAACTGAGATAAGGCGGAGCTTTACCTAGCAAAGACTTGTAGATGACATGGAGCCAGGGGGTTTGGCGACGAATATGTAGCGAGGACCAGCCAACGAGAGCATACAGGTTGCAGTGGTGGGTAATATATGGGGCATTGGTGAAAAAAACGGATGGCAGTGTAATAGACTGCATCCCATTTGCTGACTAGAGTGTTGGAGGCTATTTTGTAAATGACATCGCCGAAGTCGAAGATTGGTAGGATAGTCAGTTTTACGAGGGTATGTTTGGCAGCATGAGGGAAGGATGTTTTGTTGCTAAATAGGAAGCCGATTCTAGATTTAATTTTGGATTGGAGTTGCTTAATGTGAGTCTGGAAGGAGAGTTTACAGTCTAGCCAGATACCTAGGTATTTGTAGTTGTCCACATATTCTAAGTCAGAACAGTCCAGAGTAGTGATGCTAGTCGGGCGGGCGGGTGCAGGTGGCGATTGGTTGAAGAGCATGCATTTTGTTTTACTAGCATTTAAGAGCAGTTGGAGGCCACGGAAGGAGTGTTGTATGGTGTTGAGGCTTGTTTGGAGGTTTGTGAACACAGTGTCCAAAGAAGGGCCATAAATATATTTAATGATGTTACGTTCCCCAGTTTCTGTGTTGTTTTGGGTTTGTTTGTGTTTGTATTTCAGGAAATGGCTTCCTGGATTCCAAGCAGCTGATTGGTCAGTCCCATCGATGTTTGGAGCTCTGAACCCTCCCGCTCGTCAGGGGAAAACAGCTGTTTTCAATTACCAATTCCTTCTCCTGCTGGATAAAAGCCGGTGTTCCTTTGTCAGGAGAAGAGAGAGCTTCTTTGATGTCCTGTTTTGGTTGTTGCCCAGTAACAGTTTTGTTGAATGTGTTTTGTTGCTGCTACTTCTGAGGTATGTGTATACCTAAAGGACTGTGTTTTTGATTATTGAAATTGTTCACTTTGTTAGTAATTATTCTGTTTTTGTTCCCAGGGGGGAAGTCACCTTGGGAGTGCTTAGGCAAGAGGCCTGCGGACGTACATAACTCGTAGTGTGCATAGACCGTAAATACTATGTAAGATCTGGGCGGACCACACCCTGTATTTTGGTTAGCGCGCCAGGGGGTGCTAAAAGGTTAGGTAAGTAGTGGGTAGGCAGGTAAGGTAGGAGAGGGGGCTCTTTAACTTTACATTTCTTTGCTTTGGTTCCTTCCAGACCCTTTTCCCCCACATCACCGTGTTAAGGAAATAAATTACCTGTAAACGGTAATATTCTCTGCCTCTGTCATCCATACCCGCACCTACAATCACATACCTCTTTCACTCCACAGGGAGTTGAGTGTAGCAGGGTGTTGCGTTCCCCCCTCCAAGAGGCGTAAGTAACAAATGAATAAATATATTTTTCTCCCTCTGATTTGCTTTGGTCTGTTATTGAAGAATATCAACTGCTAACATTATGATAAAAATATGGAGTCATTTTGAAAGTCCTTAAGACATCGGATGTGATGTTTAGCAATGCGATCTAAGAAATTCAATGTCTCATTTCAGGAAGAGCTCATGGTGTCTGGGTGCAGTTTTGCAGCTGTTAGCTGGAACCTGTCACCCTGATCTGCCACAAACAGCCGTTTCAGTGGACCACCTGCGCCAGTTTGCAGCCCTTCAGCTGGAGTGTGGTGTGTCTTTGAGAGAGATTACCTTGGCTTTCCATAAATCCAATACATGCTGGAAGTTATTGTATTTTAAATTGGAAATCAAACCATACATGCAAGTGTTTCACTAAGAGGAGTAGTTAATCTCCACAGTTGAGCTATACCGGAAGCTCACAATTGAGTCATCCCTAATAATTTTGTAGAATTAATTTTAAGAAAAAAGGTCATCAAGTTATTGCAGCTGATGCACTATTTGGGCCCCATGAAAATATTGTCTGCCTCCAGAATTGACTGCTTTGTAGGAGGAGTATCAGACATTTTGAAGGGGCTGTGTCTCACAATCAGATTCACTAGCCCTCTTCTGTGTGACTTGAGTGATGTGTTTCTTCACTCATGCTTATTCACTTTATTTTACAGGGGTACCCAGAATTTCAAGCCGGGGATGCGCTGCGATCCAGAAACTGGATATAACTGGTGTGTTTGGGATGGCGTGCAGGCACGAGCATCCACTGAAGTTCCTGAACCTGAAAAGAGGAGAGAAGTATGTGGGTGGATGGAGGCTTCAGAGGTGTAGCTGATGTATTTTAGTTATATATGACGTTGTCTACAATGACGGATGTTCAAATCAAATCAAATTTTATTTGTCACATACACATGGTTAGCAGATGTTAATGCGAGTGTAGCGAAATGCTTGTGCTTCTAGTTCCGACAATGCAGTAATAACCAACAAGTAATCTAACTAACAATTCCAAAACTACTGTCTTATACACAGTGTAAGGGGATAAAGAATATGTACATAAGGATATATGAATGAGTGATGGTACAGAGCAGCATAGGCAAGATACAGTAGATGGTATGTAAACAAAGTGGCATAGTTAAAGTGGCTAGTGATACATGTATTACATGTTGAACTGACCTTTCGGGCTTGCAAATGCTGGTGTTCCTGCTGGGGGACCTGCGAGGAATGCAGGGACCGAACATCACATTTCTTCACTATGACATTGCTTGCTAGATGGTTAAATTGATAGGTCAATCTATGTTAGCTATAATAATACATTAGATAATGTATTGAATTTTTAACCACCACAATGTAAGAGTTTCATGAATTGCTTGATACGGTTTTATGAATGGCTTGAATCTGATTCCTCCATACCTGCTTTGTAATCCTGAGTAATGTTTTACACAAATTCTAAAAAGAACTGCTACACTAAATTATTTTGACATTTAGATAAACAGTCCCGATCTGAAGGTTGGAGTGGTCAGGGCTCTTAGCGTTGCGAGCTTTTGATGCCTCAAAAGCTGTGCTTGCAAGCTCTGAGTTTTAAGATAGGCAAGCCAATGTGGGCGGTAGGGCCAAAATAGGTAATGAAGGTGGGATACATGTTCGACAGGAACATTTGTTTAAATGCTAACAGGTCTTCCATGCCTGTTTCAGTGAGTAGGCCAAAGTAAGCTGAACGAAGCCTATGATAGTAAGCTTGTGGGTGTTCATTCCTAGCTTGTTTGATCGTGTTAGCCAGTGAGCTATCGTGTTTGCGAGTTGCAGAACCACTGAATTCTAATTTCAAAGCTGTGGCAAGTTTAGCGTAGTCATTTAGCACGTGTTGCTGTTGTAGGCGAATTAACCTTGTCACGTGTCTATTTGACGTTCGCTTCAACAGGTAAACCCTGTCAGAACCCGTAGCATTCGGGTAGCCATCCAACGCGTCCTCTATGTCAGCTTGGAACGTCTCAGTATCGTTTGGCTGACCTCCCCAAAGGTGGGGAAATTCTTGACGAGTGTGTCAAGGTATTCCGCGTCAATCGGGCGGAGAGTGTTGGCTTCATCCTGTGGGAAAAGTGGGGCCGAAAGGCCAAGAGGAGAAGCCAAGCTTTAGCTTTGTTGGCCAAGAGGCGCCATATTACTCAGTGCCGAGTGGCCGAGAGAAGACTGAGGGACACTTGATGGAGGCCATGTCTTGAAACCTATAGTCTTCACTCCTTTGAGTACCGGGCTCCGGTTGCTTGAATGGATAGTCACGCTGTAGAGCATGACCATTCTGGACTTCCTCCAGATGGTACCTAAGGGTGGTATTCTGCTGCATTGCAGAGTCCACTTGAGCGCTTAGAGTACTGATTTTGAACACGTGAGTGTCGCACTTGCTCCTTTCGGTCTCAAACTTATCTGTCATGGTTTGCAGATAGAGTTCTTGAGTACGGAGAGAGAGATTCAGTGATGAGATTTATTCCGCTTGCTTAGAAATTAAGAGTTCCATCTTCATCACCCGAGTTCTCTCATCATTCATTTGGTCAGCGACTTCAATGAGTTCTGCTGATTTGTCATCCAACTTAGTCATTGTCTTCATCAACTGATCGTCTTTGGTCTGCAGAATTTGGAGTAGAACATTGTTACTCTGAGTAACGTTCAACAAAACTGCCCGCATGTTATCAAATTGCGTGCTCCTGTTTGCTGATAACTCAACAGATTTATCTAGTTTGGAGTGAACTACCTCGTATTTAGTTTTGGCTAAATCGAGTTGTTCCTGGAGACAACGATTTTGTTGGATAGTTTGTGCTTGTTCATCATCATATGTATTTGCAATTACTTTTAATTGTTCAAATTTCAAACGCAGTTCCTCGACTAGCAGATTGTTTTCATTTCTTGCTTTTGTCAATAGTTGCTCAGTTCTCTCCACCTGCCCCTCATGTTAGCCATGTCTGGCACGTGCCTCAGCTGTGCACTGTGGTATTGGACCAATGCCATATTTTTATGGCGATACATCAGTGCAAAAGTGGGGAGAACCGTCACAAAGCCTGTATTTGATGGTTGATTTTGGAGAGTGTTTGAAATTTCAGCAGTTTTTTTCGCTAATGGTATAATTAGGGTTGGTATTGCTGCTGAGGTTAGAGATCAATCCTTTTATGGGTGGAGGTTCACTAATTAGCGGAGGAGTGGTGACCACCTTTGCTAGCTTGCACATTTTTTGAAAAATTTAGAGACATTTTTCCCTTTTATTTTCAAAGTTTGGGTTTGGAATTCATTGGAAGCTGCAAAGACAAGTTTGATCTATTTATAGATGTTGACTAACCATCAGTACCGTACCAGTAATGTGGAAGTTGGACGTGAATGAATTTGCAAAAGCAAATTGACTTAATTAATCAATGCCAATTATTAATCATACCTGGGTAGGCTATCTGGGTATTAAACTTTAATTAACCTGAGAAGTTGCTTCATCTAGGTTAATATAACAAGTTTAAAAGTGTCTAATTTATTGGAAGAACATTAAGTAATGTTCAACAATTTAACTTATTAAATTGAATGAGACTATAATCCATACAATCTCCATTGATTGGATAGCATAAGTGTAAACATTAGATCAAATGTTGGGACCATTCACCACAACTATGGTACACTTCTCCCTAAGGCTGAAGCCACATGGGATTCCCGCTGGGGCGGGACTTCTGTCAGTACTGGATTACTGAATGGTTTTGCAAAAACCTCATTTTACTGATTTATCAATTTAATGATAAATCAGACCTGTATAGGCTATCTGGGTATTAAACTTTAATTAACCTGAGAAGTTGCTTCATCTAGGTTAGTTTGGAAAAAGTTTACAATGTCATATTTAGAAAACCCATCAATTTGGATATTATTTAAAGTATCTATTTCAGAATGTAAATTGCCAGATTTACACGTATTAGTTCAATTGGATAAGACATTGATATCTGTCAGGATATCATAAGTAATGACTTGAGTGTGACCTGAATAATTCTTTCTTGAACGAATATAGTAGGGCACACTTCAGCGGTCAATGATTTCACACGCTGAAATCAAACGGAATTACCCGGGGCGGGACTTCCGTTCCGCAAGGCGGAGGAATTTCAACGTGGCACAAGAAACGAAAAATGGCTATTTTTCCCTTGTTAGTTTTAGTATCTCGCGCAAGCTAACCCTCCTTTGTATCTGAAAATGCAGCACATAGGATTCCCTTGTCAAGGGAAAGGTTTTACTTATGTATTATGTTCAAACCCTTTTCGGCATTTTTGAAGATGTTTTAACTGGAACATGCGGCAAACAAAGAAATGCACCGTGGTCTACTCGCGAGGAATCAGAGCTATATATATATATATATATATATATCGCTGGTCAAGCTTATCTCCTGAATTTCAATCTGCTGGCTCTTTGTCCTCACTCGAGAAATTCATAATGACCGAGCCTACCCGCGTCTGAAATGTGCCAGGCAGAAATAGCCCTGCGTTTGGCCAAACGCTCTATTTCTCAGATTTCTATAATTAGCTTTATCAGCCCTCAAACAGAAATGTATTCGCTTACGTTACCCACTGACTACATCAGAAAACAACACGGAGGCGGGGAATACTCAGCACACACACACCTAATAATGCTTGTCTCTATCACTCCAAAAATGTGTACAATAAACTTGGTATATTATGTAATCTGTTTTTCAATTTTATATAGGCTGAATTTTAGATTCCTCACAGGGGGCACCAATTATGTTGTGTATTTGGCTATACCGGATTAAGTAATATGACATGCTATTCTATAAAATAATTTCTCTGTAATTAATATTACCTGATTGGGCTTATGTAAATGTAATTAACTTTTTATGGCTGCAGGGGCAGTATTGAGTAGCTTGGATGAAAAGGTGCCCATTGTAAACGGCCAGCTCCTCAGTCTCAGTTGCTAATATATGCATAGTATTATTAGTATTGGATAGAAAACACTCTAAAGTTTCCAAAACTGTTAATATATTGTCTGAGTATAACAGAACTGATATTGCAGGCGAAACCCTGAGGAAAAATCAAACCAGGAAGTGGCCTCTATTTTGAAAACTCCATGTTCCATATCCTCCCTTTGCTGGATTTAAAGGGATATGAACCAGATTCCTTTTCCTATCGCTTCCTCAAGGTGTCAACAGTCTTCAGACATAGTTTCAGGCTTTTATTTTGAAAAATGAGCCACAACGATAACATCGCGTCAAGTGGTCACATGAGTTTTGCTCGCGCAACAGAATTTGAACAGCCATTGTTTTCCCCCTCCTACTGTGAAAGAGATTTGCGGTTGATATATTATCGATTATATATTTTATAAACAACCTGAGGATTGAATATAAAAAACGTTTGACATGTTTATGTGGACATTATGGAAACTATTTGGAATTTTTGCCTGCGCTGTCGTGACCGCTCTTTCCTGTGGATTTCTGAACATAACGCGACAGAGGTATTTTGGATCTAAAAATCATCTTTATGGAACAAAAGGAACATTTGTTTTGTAACTGGGAGTCACGTGAGTGAAAACATCCGAAGATCATCAACGGTTGATTCATTTGATTGCTTTTCGGATTTTCGTGACCGAGCTACCTGGTGCTAAGTGTACTTAATGTTTTAATCGTGCGATCGATAAACTTACACAAACGCTTGGATTGCTTTCGCTGTAAAGAATAATTTCAAAATGACAAGAAGGGTAGATTAACAAAAGGCTAAGATGTGTTTTGCAATATTGCACTTGTGATTTCATGAATATAAATATAGTAATATTTATTGCATGTAGCGCTATGCTATTCAGCGGTTGTTTATGACACTTATCCCGATATCGGGATTGTAGCCATAACTAGTTAACCTGTTGGGATGAGCAATCCCGTATCCGGGAGCGTAATTATAGCCTCAAGCTCATTACCATAACGCAACGTTAACTATTCATGATAGTGAATTCTGGTGGACAATTGGATACGTCGTTGTGTGATAGTCGGGATACGCTGTCTGTTCCTTCCTAACCCTCGTTTGCAGCTGTTGTTGCTGCTAACTCAATGGCTAGGAGGTATCGCTTCTGTAGTGAATAACAGTTCGAAGTTCATACCATGCGCAACCAAAGCTCACGCTGTTGGCTTCGTTCTGTAGTTAATATCTGAACCATTCTGACATTGGACCTTCATCCTCGGAACAGGAGGTTACATTTTAGTCAAGGGCTTATATATTGGAGGGAGAAAAGGGGTGTGTTTCATAGTTTACAACCTATGTCTCTTCACGTGGGCGGGCCACTGAGTCGGGCCTAATTCACTCATGAAAACCCAATTCTCACATTTTAGAAGCTAAAATCACAATTCATCCCATCACAAATAATTTTATATTCAAACATTTAAATTGAACAACAATTCCATATGTTCAATTGGTTGGATTACCAGAATGTAGTTCATTTCCCCCCACCTTCTGATGCTCCCAGAATCTCAATGTTAACCAAGGGGTTTTCAAATTTCACATCAGTAGGGTAGAGAGGAAAAAGGGGGGAAGAGGTATTTATGACTGTCATAAACCTACCCCCAGGCCAACGTCATGGCAACAATGTGGTGTGTTTTAACACCTCTAATTTATCCTTGTACAACTGTCAACAGCATGCTTTTAAATCAAATGATATTTGTCACATGCGCTGAATACAACAGGTATTAGACCTTACAGTGAAATGCTTACTTAGCCCTTAACCAACAATAAGTGCTAAAAATAAAAGTAACAAATAAATAATAAACAGCAGCGGTAAAATAACAATTGCGATGCCATATACAGGGGGTACCGGTACAGAGTCGGTGTGGGGGCTGTGGTTAGTGGAGGTAATATGTACATGTAGGTAGAGTTAAAGTGACTATGCATAGATAATAAACAGAGTAGCAGCAGCGTAAAAGAGGGGTCTGGGTAGCCCTTTGATTAGCTGTTCAGCAGTCTTATGGCTTGGGGGTCGAAGCTGTTAAGAAGCACTTTGGACCTAGACTTGGTGCTCTGGTGGCAGTGAGAACAGTCCATGACTATGGTGGCTGGAGTCTTTGGCAATGTTTAGGGCCTTCCTCTGACACCGCCTGGTATAGGTCCTGGATGACAGGAAGCTTGGCCCCAGTGATGTACTGGGCCGTACGCAATACCCTCTGTAGTGCCTTGCGGTCAGAGGCCGAGCAGTTTCCATACCAGGCAGTGAGACAACCAGTCATGATGGTGCAGTTATAGAACCTTTTTGAGGATCTGAGGACCTATGCCAAATCAATTCAGTCTCCTGAGGGGGAATAGGTTTTGTCGTGCTCTCTTCACGACTGTCTTTGTGTGTTTGGACCATAATAGTTTGTTGGTCATGTGGACAACAAGGAACTTAGTTTCCTATTTTTGCAAAACAATACACTATTTTCTTTAGGCTTGTGATATGCTAATGTGCTGTAGTTCTATAGTTACAGTATACTGACAACATCCACTGGTATGACTTAGTCAGTGTTTGAGCACTGTCTTCCATTCATGTTATACATTGTTTTATTTTTATTTTTTATCTTGCAGGCCCAGGAGATGGCAGTCCATAACAAGTCCAATTTATATGTTGGTAAATGTCAACTTTAGAACATCTTCTTGAAATCTTACACGTAACCTCTTGTTAGTATCATCTCTAAAAGTATGACATAAATTGCCCATGTGTGCCCTAAATAGCATGATTGAATTTCTAATGTAAATTGTTTTAGCAGAAGGTTAGAACAACTTATGGTGATGATCATCAAAGGGTGTATAGTGCATTTTAATCACATCCTGACTGTTTCAATGGAAATGTCTTGATAAATCCCAATAGGGATGTAATTTTTGATACCTGAAAAATACCTGTCTTCACTTCAGTGGCTGAGTATGATTTATGCAATTGTAATGTAGAAGTTATTATAGATAAACAAATGGAAACTGAAATCTCTTAATTCTGATGTTTGACATTAAAATGCAATTTCCGGAATGAAAAAAACCCCCGCACATTTTTCCCTTTCTCCCTCCAATGGAATCATTCTCTAAAAAGGGGAAGTACCTGAAACATATCCGTTTCCATGGCAGAGGAATGTTTGCGATCATGGATAAAGTGCACTGCCACTACTTTGTCAAGCTGGTGGAAGGGCTCCCATCTAAAGTGGAACAGAAGACAGGCTATTTCAATCGCATCATTATCCACACACGATATGGCAACTAATACACTCTGTCATTTGATATTTGTCGTAAATAAATCATGTATTATATTTGCTGGATTGTTTTTATGATTATGGCTGTTCTCATTTAGGATTGATTATGCTGGAAAATCATCCAGAAATTGAGACAAGTATGTTTTTGTGTTAAAAGAAACCTTGCGATTACATCCAGCAGTTGTGGAGTAAAAAAAAAGTTTTGTTACATACAGCAGATAGGTGCACTGAAATGTATTGTTTTATAGGGTCAGCCATAGTAGTAAGGTGCACCAGGAGCAAATTAGGGATAAAGCGCTTTGCTCAAGGACACATCACCAGATTTCAACTAGTAATTTAACTCCATTTTGCAGTAGCTTGGAGGTAGTTGAACTAAATTCAAATCTTGGTAGTGTTTTCAGTAGTTCATTACTTGGTTGTATGTAGTGCTGTAGCTAGCTACTTGAACTACACACCTTTTTTGGGGGGCAAAAATAAAATTGCATATGGGTGAAGTAGGCAATCATTTCCTTTTGGGCATCAGACCTGCCTAATTTTTAATAGTCTGTTACACATTCTGTTAACTATGAATTCAGATGTTATCTGTTGAGATTTATAGTCAATGACATTTCATATTTGAATATGATAATTTATCATTAAGTAGTTTGGATGTAGTAATCTACTTTTTCAAAGTAACTTTAAGTAAACAATATTTTTCTTAAGGGTAGGTTTCATGTAGCTTAAAGTAACTGTCCAGTGAAATTCTTATTTTTTTAAAAGTTCATAAACTCTTAACTCATATCCTTATGTTTTTGACTTGTTCTATACTTGTATTTGTGGCCAAAGCATAAATTAGGGAAAAAACACTTAAACCCCCACCTCAAACTTTTATCTCAGACTTTAAAAAAAGGATTGCTATTTGTTTCAGAGCTGGTCATGGGTGCACCTCAGCCACGCTCAAGGTCCTAAACGATATCATAACCGCCATCGATAAGAGACATTACTGTGCAGCTGTATTCATCGACCTGGCCAAAGCTTTCGACTCTTGTCAATCACCACATTCTTATTGGTAGACTCAACAGCCTTGGTTTCTCAAATGATTGCCTCGCCTGGTTCACCAACTACTTCTCTGATAGAGTTTGTGTGTGTGTGTCAAATCGGAGGACCTGTTGACCGGACCTCTGGCAGTCTCTATGGGGGTGCCACAGGCTTCAATTCTCGGGCCGACTCTCTTCTCTGTATACATCAATGATGTCGCTCTTGCTGCTGGTGATTCTCTGATCCACCTCTACGCAGATGACACCATTCTGTATACTTCTGGCCCTTTGGGCACTGTGTTAACTAAGCTCCAGATGAGCTTCAATGCCATACAACTCTCCTTCCGTGGCCTCCAACTGCTCTTAAATGCAAGTAAAACTAAATGCATGCTCTTCAACCGATTGCTGCCAAACACGTTTGGTGTGGGAGACTCCCCAAATATATGGAAGAAGGTAGTCTGGTCAGATGAGACTAAAATTGAACTTTTTGGCCATCAAGGAAAATTATATGTCTGGCGCAAACCCAACACCTCTCATCACCCGAGAACCCTATCCCCACAGTGGTGGTGGCAGCATCGTTCTGTGGGGATGTTTTTCGTCAGCAGGGACTGGGAAACAGGTCAGAATTGAAGGAATGATGGATGGCGCTAAATACAGGGACATTCTAGAGGGAAACCTGTTTCAGTCTTCCAGACATTTGAGACTGGGAAGGAGGTTCACCTTCCAGCAGGACAATGCCTCTAAGCAAACTGCTAAAGCAACACTCAAGTAATGACTCTAGGGGCAGTATTTTCATTTTTGGAACAAAAACGTTCCAGTTTTAAACAGTATATTTTGTCATGACAAGATGCTAGAATATGCATATAATTGACAGCTTTGGATATAAAACACTCTTAACGTTTCCAAAACTGTAAAGATATTGTCTGTGAGTATAACAGAACTGAGAAATATCAAATCCGGAAGTGCCCCATATTTTGAAAGCGCTGCGTTCCAATGAGTCCCTATTGAGCTGTGAATGTGCTATCAACCAGCTTACGCTTTCTACGTATTCCCCAAGAGGTCTACAGCATTGTGACGTAGTTTTACGCATTTATGTTGAAGAATAGCCGTAGGCGGCTACATTGCGTAAGTGGTCACCTGATGGCTCCCAGGGTGACTCTCGCGTAAAATACAGAGGTAGCCATTACTCCAATCAGTCCTACTGAAAAACGAATTGTCCCGACGGATATATTATCGAATAGATATTTGAAAAACACCTTGAGGATTGATTATAAACAACGTTTGCCATGTTTCTGTCGATATTATGGAGCTAATTTGGATTTTTTTTTGCCGTTTTCGTGACTGCAATTTCCAGGCGATTTCTCAGCCAAACGTGAAGAACAAACGGAGCTATTTCGCCTACAAAAATAATATTTTTGGAAAAAATGAACTTTGGCTATCTACCTGGGAGTCTCGGGAGTGAAAACATACGAAGTTCATCAAATGTAAACGATTGAATTTGATTGCTTTTCTGTTTTGTGAAAAGGTTGCCTAATGCTATGCTAGGCTATCGATAAACTTACATAAATGCTTGTCTAGCTTTGGCTGTAAAGCATATTTTGAAAATCTGAGATGACAGGGTGATTAACAAAAGGCTAAGCTGTGTCTCAATATATTTCATTTGTGATTTTCATGAATAGGAATATTTTCTAGGGATAGTTATGTCCGTTGCGTTATGCTAATTCGTGTCAGGCGATGATTACGCTCCCGCATGCAGGATGGGGAGTCAGTAGAGGTTATTAAGGGGAAACATTTAAATGTCTTGGAATGGCCTGGAACCCATCCAACTTGAAGGAGCTGGAGCAGTTTTGCCTTGAAGAATGGACAAAAATCCCAGTGGCTAGATGTTCCAAACTTATAGAGACAGATCCCAAGAGACCTACAGCTGTAATTGCTGCAAAAGGTGTCTCTACAAAGTATTGACGCTCAAGTTTTAATTTTTTCACAATAAAAAAAAATATTTTGCATCTTCAAAGTGGTAGGCATGTTGTTTAAATCAAATGATACAACCCCCCCCAAAATCTATTTTAATTCCAGGTTGTAAGGCAACAAAATAGGAAAAAAAGGGAGATGAATACTTTCATAAGCCACTGTATCAGCAACCATCACTCCTGTGTTCCAATGGCACATTGTGTTAGCTAATCCAAGTTTATAATTTCAAAAGGGTAATTGATCATTAGAAAACCCCTTTGCAATTATTTTAGCACAGTTGAAAACTGTTGTTCTGATTAAAGAAGCAATACAACTGGCCTTCTTTAGACTTGTTGAGTATCTGGCGCATCAGCATTTGTGGGTTCGATTACAGGCTCAAAATGGCAAGAAACACAGAACTTTTTTCTGAAACTCGTCAATCTATTCTTGTTCTGAGAAATGATGGCTATTCCATGCGAGAAATTGCCAAGAAACTGAAGATCTTGTACAACGCTGTGTACTACTCCCTTCACAGAACAGCGCAAACGGGCTCTAAGCAGAATAGAAAGAGGAGTGTGTGTTTTTCTTTCAAAAACAAGGACATTTCTTAATGACCCCAAACCTTTGAACGGTAGTGTATATTTGTATGAAGATAACAAGATTCAACAACTGAGAAACTGAACAAGTTCCACAGACATGTGACTCACAGAAATAATGATGTGTGTGAATAATGTGTGGGGGGGGGGTCAAAATCAAAAGTAACAGTGAGTATCTGGTGTGGCCACCAGCTGCATTAAAAGTACTGCAGTGCATCTCCTCCTCATGGAATGCACCAGGTTAGCAGTTCTTGCTGTGAGATGTTACCCCACTCTTCCACCAAGGCACCTGCAAGTTCCTGGACATTTCTAGGGGGAATTGTAGACCTCCACAAGTCTGGTTCATCCTTGGGAGCAGTTTCCAAACGCCTGAAGGTACCACGTTCATCTGTACAAACAATAGTACGCAAGTATAAACACCATGGGACGACGCATCTGTCATACCACTCAGGAAGGAGTCGCGTTCTGTCTCCTAGAGATTACGTACTTTGGTGTGCGAAAAGTGCAAATCAATCCCGGAACAACAGAAAAGTGAAGATGCTGGAGGAAACAGGTACAAAAGTATCTATATCCCCATTAAAACGAGTCCTATATCAACATAACCTGAAAGGCCACTCAGCAAGGAAGAAGCCACTGCTCCAAAACTGCCATAAAAAAGCTAGACAACAGTTTGCAACTGCACATGTGGACAAAGATCGTACTTTTTGGAGAAATGTCCTCTGGTCTGATGAAACAAAAATAGAACTGTTTGGCCATAATGACCATCGTTATGTTTGGAAGAAAAAGGGGGAGGCTTGCAAGCCAAAGAACACCATCCCAACCGCGAAGAACGGGGGTGGCAGCATCATGTTGTGGGGGTGATTTGCTGCTGGAGGGATTGTTGCACTTCACAAAATACATGGCATCATGAGGCAGGAAAGTTATGTGAATATATTGAAGCAACATCTCAAGACATCAGTCAGGAAAAAGCTTGGTCGCAAATGGGTCTTCCAAATGGACAATGACCCCAAGCATACTTCCAAAGTTGTGGCAAAATGGCTTAAGGACAACAAAGTCAAGGTATTGTAGTGGGCATCACAAAGCCCTGACCTCATTCCTACCTGAATTTTTACTAGGATTAAATGTCAGGAATTGTGAGTTTAACTGTATTTGGCTGTGGTGTATGTAACCTTCCGACTTCAACTGTATGTGTGTATGTTATTTTATACTAATACAATTGCTCAGAGAAAGATATTTTGTTTAACCAGTAATATCTTTTTTCTAAAAAAGATAGTGGTCAACATTATTGCCACCCCTGATTTAAATACCTTTCAATACCTCACTTTGCGATTATAACGACACAGTCTTTTTCTAAAATGTTTTATGAGATTGGAAAACACATTCGGAGGGATCTTAGACCATTCCTCCATACAGAATCTTTCCATATCCTTGATATCCTTTGTCTGCGCTTATGGACTGCCCTCTTCAATTCAAACCCCAGGTTTTCAATGGGGTTCATGGCCATTGCAAAATGTTGATAATGTGGTCAATTAACAATTTCTTTGGGATTATTGTCTTGACAACCAAGTTTTTGACTAAAATGTCCGGGTACTGGGTAAAGTTGATGATGCCTTTGAGTAGAGCTCTACTTTCATGTCATCCAACAAGTCTAAAAGCTTGGAGTTTGCTAAGTAGCATTGGCACTTAGAATGGAACCGGTGGTATGGTCAGGTGACATGGAAATGTAGTTCTTTGGCCATGCACACCAGTGGTGGGTTTGACGTCGAAATAAGGATGCATAAGCAGAAAATAACCCCATACCTACTGTCAAATATGAAGGTGAATCTTGATGTTATGGAGCTATTTTACTTCCACTGGACCCGACTGTATATATTTTTGTATTAAATGAAGTGCATTAATAAGGTAGACAGGTGAGTTGGTGCTGCATTGCCATTATTTTACTACACTCGATCCCTCCGATGTCAACAACTACAGACCAGTATCCCTTCTTTCTTTTCTCTCCAAAACTCTTGAACGTGCCGTCCTTGGCCAGCTCTCCCGCTATCTCTCTCAGAATGACCTTCTTGATCCAAATCAGTCAGGTTTCAAGACTAGTCATTCAACTGAGACTGCTCTTCTCTGTATCACGGAGGCCCTCCGCACTGCTAAAGCTAACTCTCTCTCCTCTACTCTCATCCTTCTAGACCTATCGGCTGCCTTCGATACTGTGAACCATCAGATCCTCCTCTCCACCCTCTCCGAGTTGGGCATCTCCGGCGCGGCCCACGCTTGGATTGCGTCCTACCTGACAGGTCGCTCCTACCAGGTGGCGTGGCGAGAATCTGTCTCCTCACCACGCGCTCTCACCACTGGCGTCCCCCAGGGCTCTGTTCTAGGCCCTCTCCTATTCTCGCTATACACCAAGTCACTTGGCTCTGTCATAACCTCACATGGTCTCTCCTATCATTGCTATGCAGACGACACACAATTAATCTTCTCCTTTCCCCTTCTGATGACCAGGTGGCGAATCGCATCTCTGCATGTCTGGCAGACATATCAGTGTGGATGACGGATCACCACCTCAAGCTGAACCTCGGCAAGACGGAGCTGCTCTTCCTCCCGGGAAGGACTGCCCATTCCATGATCTCGCCATCACGGTTGACAACTCCATTGTGTCCTCCTCCCAGAGCGCTAAGAACCTTGGCGTGATCCTGGACAACACCCTGTCGTTCTCAACTAACATCAAGGCGGTGGCCCGTTCTTGTAGGTTCATGCTCTACAACATCCGCAGAGTACGACCCTGCCTCACACAGGAAGCAGCGCAGGTCCTAATCCAGGCACTTGTCATCTCCCGTCTGGATTACTGCAACTCGCTGTTGGCTGGGCTCCCTGCCTGTGCCATTAAACCCCTACAACTCATCCAGAACGCCGCAGCCCGTCTGGTGTTCAACCTTCCCAAGTTCTCTCACGTCACCCCGCTCCTCCGCTCTCTCCACTGGCTTCCAGTTGAAGCTCGCATCCGCTACAAGACCATGGTGCTTGCCTACGGAGCTGTGAGGGGAACGGCACCTCAGTACCTCCAGGCTCTGATCAGGCCCTACACCCAAACAAGGGCACTGCGTTCATCCACCTCTGGCCTGCTCGCCTCCCTACCACTGAGGAAGTACAGTTCCCGCGCAGCCCAGTCAAAACTGTTCGCTGCTCTGGCCCCCCAATGGTGGAACAAACTCCCTCACGACGCCAGGACAGCGGAGTCAATCACCACCTTCCGGAGACACCTGAAACCCCACCTCTTTCAGGAATACCTAGGATAGGATAAAGTAATCCTTCTCACCCCCCTTAAAAGATTTAGATGCACTATTGTAAAGTGGCTGTTCCACTGGATGTCTTAAGGTGAACGCACCAATTTGTAAGTCGCTCTGGATAAGAGCGTCTGCTAAATTACTTAAATGTAAATGTATTTTTGTCAGAGACCAAACTATTCTATTCTTTTACAATCTAGCAACTGTAATGCAAGCTCAAAACTCCATTTAACTTTCATCATTCATGCAGGTAGCCTGGTGGCAGGTATTCTAGTGAGTAGAGTGGGGTGACAGGTAGCCTAGTGGTTAGAGCATTGGGCCAGTAACTGAAAGGTTGATAGATCAAATCCCCGAGCTGACAAGGTAAAAATCTGCTATTCTGTCCATGAACGAGCCACTGTTCCTAGGCCGTCATTGTAAATAAGAATTTGTTCTTAACTGACCTGTCTAGTAAAATACATTTTTTTTATGGGAGAGGGTAAACTTGGCTTATTTATCATAATGAGAAAATAGACAGTACTACGACATTGCATCACTATGTTTTGACCTGTGCAAAGCACTGCTGAATTCCCTCAACTACAGCATCAACACGAAAACCTTGTCAGAAGGCACATCACCACGGCTGAATAGACATCTTGGTTTGCTTCCAACA
The DNA here is from genome assembly GCF_034236695.1 of Oncorhynchus nerka. Lineage (NCBI taxonomy): Eukaryota > Metazoa > Chordata > Actinopteri > Salmoniformes > Salmonidae > Oncorhynchus > Oncorhynchus nerka. The sequence goes on from NC_088405.1 coordinate 70,045,523, forward strand.
ACTCTGCAAATCCAACATCCAAATACCCTTCAAGTCGGGGTTCCCCTGATGGTGTCTGGTTTTGGATGACAACAGTAACCAAGCCATCTCCCCTTGTGTAATCCTGTAACACCAGCTCCCATTTCTATGCTCCATTTACTTCTAGATCTGTGACTGTTATGAGTGTAGACAGGGCTCTCCTTTGGGCCTGACTGCATTTACAAAACGGTGCAACTTGACAATGCTTTAAAACGCAGCAGTAAAGAAGAAGCAGTCTAGCATTGACATGATGTTTTCTCAAGGGGAGCACTATGCTGTATCTTGATCTGCATCCAAAGGAATACTTTTTCTCTATCTGTTTCTCAATACCATGCATTCACCTTTACATTTTGACTTATTCAACCCATCCTCACCACTCTCCATCATTCTGTGACTAAATTGGTTACAGTTCCCGTGTATATTATCAGTTTTATATTAAGGTTTCCCCATCTTGTAAAGGTCACAGGTCGGGGAGCAGTCTGGGAGGAGAAAAGGCTTGGAGCTGGGTCACTGCTGTTCCTAATTGCCCTATTTCCCCACTTCTTATGTTACAGATCTGGCCAGCCTGTCTGTTCTGTCTGTCACTTCATCCTGCCAAAGCCCATGTCGGCTCCGAATGGCTTTGAGTGTATTTAAAAATAAAATGCTATCTCCTGGCCCCAATTTCAGCAGACAAGTGCCCTCAATTTCAGGTTAGAGCCCATGACTATCCCATCGTTTCCCAGAGCACAGAACTCATCAGAGCCAGCAAAAGCATAGCAGCTGTTCTTTCTTTTAATGTTTATTTTTTCTCCCCAATCACACCTTAATAGAGCACAGCACAATCACAGACATGCATACATCATACGTTTTTATGTACCGGTATGCAGTATAACAAATGCTGCCATTATTGACACATTTGCAGAAAGTGGTTATTTACTTTCTCCGCTCAAATATGGTGACTCCCAGCTTCTCAGTTGTTGCATAAGAAGCATTTTTATCCCCCAATTGTGTGGAGACAAGCTGGCTTATGTAATGCCTCACTCAATTAGCTGATATTGTACAGATGATTGCCTCCAATCAGAGACACGGAAATATACAATTGCTGTGAAAAAGCTATTGCAGCTGTCAAGAAAGACCAATAACCCTGAATGTTTGTGTTAAGGAAACCATCTTGTCTATCAGCTCTGTACAAGTAAAGAGGATGTTAGATGAATCCTCGCTGTGAAATGAAAACACTGATTAATCACTAGACGAGCATAGCAATTAGACAATGATCTGAGTGAGCTGATTGAGGTAGAATGATACTGTAACATCAGCAATGTGTCATTCCTTACATTGGAATGAATGGCAGAAACATTGTCACATGAACAAGGCAGGCAGAGTGTGCATCAGCCACATGCCATAAGTTTGGTTTCAGGTTTTAAAAAGCACACTGATTAACCAGTGTTAATCAGCGTGTTTTACTACAGGATGGGATTGTGAAACGATTCACATTCATTTTGATCTATATATGGAGGAACTTGATGAATAAGACATTGGATTGCTCGGCCAACTTCCTGTTCAGAAATAAGTATTCACTTCTGATGTGACTCGGTATGGTCTCTTCTGTGCTTGGTACTATGAGGTCCCAGGATAGATCCAATGATAAAAGATTAAAGACATTCAATAATGCATCATTTCAACCATATGCTCCACAGCCAATGAGTCAACTAGATGTGTGATTTGCCAAGAGAGATGGCTGTGAAAGACATAAAATGTCTTGATTTGAGAAAGCCCTCTATTATTCATCATGTGAAGCCGTGCATTGAGAAAAGGCCATGTATAGATTTCTTCTCACTCCTTGGGTGAAGTATTCTCTCTAGATAGAATGTTATTTTCTTGCAGTGGGGGTTGTGTTACTGTTAATATGATAGTAGTAGTGGTTTAGGTTGGAATATTTTGTGCAGCCACAACATGTTAGCTCCTAAATGAAATCCATTGCAGACACCAGCAGCAGCTCACACAGCCATGCAGCCTGCACAGAATGTTTTGCCCTTGAGACAAAGCAATAACAGAATCCGACTCAAACACGTTCATTGCTTCCTGGACTTCAGCTAGTCTGAAGGCTTCAATAAAACAACATTCACATCTGTCCCTGAATATACTTGCTTACAGAGCGTTCTCATCGCGTTAGCAATTTCCTGGGTGGGGTCTGGCTTTTTCCCCTGCTGAGTCATGAATGCATCCTTAAAATAGGTATTTTGTTGTTTCCATCATGAATGCGTCTTTATAATAGATAATCACTGCAGGATCAGCAAGGAGGACATTTGGGGCATTAGTTCTGTTCCTAGAATAAGAATTAGTATAGAAGATCTTTGTAAATGCCAGCCTAGTTTATAGTTATAGATTTGCATTAACATACTTAATTTTGCAGTAAGGTTTCAGAGGTTTTATAATATAATAGGAGGCTTTCTGCAACACAATGGATTAATGTTGTGATAATCATAATGAAGGAAGCCAGTTTGCCTAATAGTCACTGCTTGTCTATAGGTGTCACTGTTGTGTTGCTCCTAAATGCACTTAGCACTAAATTATGCAAAGACCCAACAGCACCAGAAAAATGTGTTGGAATATGTTTCTCTTGATTGAATGGAGCACATGCCCACAATTTATATTCCGGGCAGATAAAATCCAATATCATGTTTAAATTGAGCAGCTATTGAGAGGCACAAATCCAATCCTATTGTTATGCATGTTACAATTTCAATATTTAAATTGGTTACGCGCGACCTTATCATCTTAGAATGAACGGGATTGCTGAATAATGTAATGACAGAATTAGTTTAATACTGTGTCATCATATCATTCCAATAGTTACTAGTATTACAAAGGTAATTGATAAACAGTGTGCTGCTATGCAGTTGTGGGGATGGCACCATATGGGTAGAGAGGGGACATATTCAAAATAGACTTTCCTTACCACCTTCCACCTCTTGCCTCCAAATCTTGAATTCTTCTTCTTTAAATGTCAACCGTACAGTTGACATTAATTATAGTTATGCTATACAGCTCCACGGTTTATATGGTCCGTCCGGTCTTTCTAGGACCGCGGGTCCCGACTTAAAAACATATTTATACATATTTTTGGGGAACTCAGTCGAGCTTTCAACTCGACCCCCATTGATTTTGTTGAGTCCCTCAGGTGTCATATGAACACACATAAGACATGCCAAAATGTGCAGAATTGCAGGAAATTAGCTTTAAAGCTGAAAGTGGAGGTTTGCTACTACATCGAATTGCAGATAAATGAAAACATCACATCAAATTTGTGTCACTGGACCTTCTCAAATTGTATTTGAGTAGCCCTGCCCTATGAGATTAATCAGTGCCAGAGTCAGAGCACCTCCTAATGTACAGTACTTACTACCTGCTGTGGGGAAAGTCACCTAATACATGTGTCTATAGGGATCCGTTGCATTCTGTCCATAAAACGAGCCATAAACACATATACAATCAGGGCTCTCCATGCGACAGGTCACAGCCAGCCCCCCACCTTACCTACCCTATACCATATCTTCATGCCTAAAGTCTTTCAAACTGTAAACTTTAACTCTGTATCCAGCAAAAACATTTTTTTATTAACAAAGAACTATGTACCTCTATCCATTTTTATTAACAAAGAACATTGCACCTCTTTCCAGATAATGAAATATTGATTTGGAAATGTATTGTAAGCCTGTGAAAGCTTTTAAAGTGCTTAGTGCTTTTGCTCGGAGCCAACTTCATCTATTATTTTTCAATGGTGTACGTTCTAAAACTAGAAATTGATAATGTCCCTCTGGCACAAATTCTTTTTGATTTATTGTTTGAATGATTAGTGTCATCGCTTCGTTTAAGGGGAACACAGCATCTCAATTTCCCAGAAATGTTCATAAAAAAATTATCTGAGTGCCAGTCAAGATTTTTAAATGGATATGGCAGTGGGAGATCAGGCACCCAGGGATGTTCAAATATGAATGTCATCTGTGGTTCTAACCAAAATCATTTGGATTTACATGTATCCAAAATCTTTTGTACCATTGAAGTCCCTTTGAAATATACAAATTTGGGTCAAACCAGTCAGGCACAAATGGGAAATTCCATTTTATAGAGAGTAACTTTACTTGATTGCAGTCAGAGGTAAACATACTAACATTATGATATCACATACCCTATATCCCCACTGTACACATGTACACAACTCAGCAAAAAAAGAAACGTCCTCTCACTGTCAATTGCGTTTATTTTCAGCAAACTTAACGTGTAAATATTTGTACGAACATAACAAGATTCAACAACTGAGACAAACTGAACAAGTTCCACAGACATGTGACTAACAGAAATATAATTATGTGTCTCTGAAAGAAGGGGGGGTCAAAATCAAAAGTAACAGTCAGTATCTGGTGTGGCCACCAGCTGCATTAAGTACTGCAGTGCATCTCCTCCTCATGGACTGCACCAGATTTGCCAGTTCTTGCTGTGAGATGTTACCCCACTCTTCCACCAAGGCACCTGCAAGTTCCGGGACATTTCTGGGGGGAATGGCCCTAGCCCTCACCCTCCGATTCAACAGGTCCCAGACGTGCTCAATGGGATTGAGATCCGGGCTCTTCGCTGGCCATGGCAGAACACTGACATTCCTGTCTTGCAGGAAATAACGAGCAGAACGGCAGTATGGCTGGTGGCATTGTCATGCTGGAGGGTCATGTCAGGATGAGCCTGCAGGAAGGGTACCACATGAGGGAGGAGGATGTCTTCCCTGTAACGCACAGCGTTGAGATTGCCTGCAATGGCAACAAGCTCAGTCCGATGATGCTGTGACACACCAGACCACGACGGACCCTCCACCTCCAAATCGATCCCGCTCCAGACTACAGGCCTCGGTGTAACGCTCATTTCTTCGACAATAAACGCGAATCCGACCATCACCCCTGGTGAGACAAAACCGCGACTCGTCAGTGAAGAGCACTTCTTACCAGTCCTGTCTGGTCCAGTGACGGTGGGTTTGTGCCCATAGGCAATGTTGTTGCTGGTGATGACTGGTGAGGACCTGCCTTACAACAGGCCTACAAGCCCTCAGTCCAGCCTCTCTCAGCCTATTGCGGACAGTCTGAGCACTGATGGAGGGATTGTGCGTTCCTGGTGTAACTCGGGCAGTTGTTGTTGCTATCCTGTACCTGTCCCACAGGTGTGATGTTCGAATGTACCGATCCTGTGCAGGTGTTGTTACACGTGGTCTGCCACTGCGAGGACGATCAGCTGTCCGTCCTGTCTCCCTGTAGCGCTGTCTTAGGCATTTCACAGTACGGACATTACAATTTGTTGCCCTGGCCACATCTGCAGTCCTCATGCCTCCTTGCAGCATGCCTAAGGCACGTTCACGCAGATGAGCAGGGACCCTGGGCATCTTTCTTTTGGGTTTTTTCAGAGTCAGTAGGAAGGCCTCTTTAGTGTCCTAAATGTTCATAACTGTGACCTTAATTGCCTACCGTCTGTAAGCTGTTAGTTTCTTAATGACCGTTCCACAGGTGCATGTTTGTTAATTGTTTATGGTTCATTGAACACACATGGGATACAGTGTTTAAACCCTTTACAATGAAGATCTGTGAAGTTATTTGGATTTTTATGAATTATCTTTGAAAGACAGGGTCCTGAAAAAGGGACGTTTCTTTTTTTGTTGAGTTTATGTAAGACAGGAGCTGTGACTCTGCCATGCTGTAATGCTCTGCTCCGCTGTGGCGCTGCATTCCCACTAGTAATTAACTTCTCTCTGTCTCTGACCCTTCTTTAGGCTCTAGCAAATTAAAGTCAGGGCTGCCTGTCACTCTCCCAAAACAAATGCCCAGCCCAGGCCACAGTTCATCAGGCTCCTAAATGATGAAACAACCCAGCCACTGCGCCTGCACTAATCTCTGCTCTAATTCAATGATAACTATCAACTGTTTAAGCACACCGCCATGCTCCAGATTGTTTGTGAATAATTAGTCAGACCCTTTTGCTTGATTCATTTTATTGGCAGATTATTCACTGTCCTCTGGCGATAGCTTGGCACTGCAGGTGTGTGGTTTCATTCATTTGAATCTTGATTGATTTGGAAATGTTGAACAAGTTTGGTTGGGGGTTTGGTTTGTTGCGCATCTTGGCATGCTTTCTCACTTAAGAAGATAAATTAAGCTCCTTTTTTTGCAGATTGTAGTGCAGATTCCACATGGTATCAGACATCGAGAGCACAGGCTGCTAATGGTGTTGTGGTGGTGGTGGTGGTGGTGGTTGTTGTTGTTGTTGGACCTGACCAAGGTTAACTGGAGAGCGGGCTCTGGCTTGAAATAGAGTCGACTTTACAGTCCTTATTTTCAATTGCCTTGAACCTTAGTGAAAACAGTGAACGCTTACTATGACAAGAGTTGTGACATGATCGGGACCTGTGTAATGGAAAATGTAAGATAAACCCTCAATCTGGCAGGTTCTCCCCTTCCTCTGAAGATTAAACTGGATTGTTACAATTTTGTCTAGAAAGAGACCATTGAAAGAAAGTATGCTTGGCCATTGTGTAGTCACATAACACACATGTGCATTAAACATAGTATACCCTGGACTCCAATGGTCATGAGATTTCAGTCTAATTACTTGCATTATATGGCACTGGGGAGTGTGTGATTCAGAAGCAATGGTTGGGCCATGCGGCTAAGGTGCTGCGGTTTGACTAGGAGGGGAGAGGAGCCGTGTTGCAGGGCTCGTGAGGATCGTTAATGGTTCTGATTACTGAACCAGGTTGGGAAACTCCACAAGGTGATATATATTTTTCTGACACACTGCCCGGTGATCAACACCAAAGACATACGGCATAAATAGAGCAGTAAAACACATTGCTTTGCAAACTGGTTTTGCACTGCAAGGTAGAGGGATCATAAAGGTTTATATTGGATTATTTTTGGTGTTTCACATTATCGATACTGTATTTACATTCACAGGCTTACATGTTATTCTCTGTGCAAGAATATAGTTAAACAAACCAACTCTCTCTCTCCCTCTTTGTGTGTGCCTGTCGTACACAATATTGTGACAAACATTGAACTATGAAACTATGGTCTTACATCTGAATCTGTATGAACTCATGTCCTCTCCAATATGTCTCACAATCATCACATCCTTCATCTGCCTTGTAATAACTTTTTGTCAGCAATGTCCACTATCTCAGTGGATCGATGGAATCCTATGCTCAGTCTTGATTGGATGGCTGTTGATTGACAAAGCAGACTACAGTGGTATTATATCCAGGTGAGTAATGGCAAGGTAAGGAAACCCCTAGCCACATCTCAACCCTCTTCATCATGTAATGTGGCCCATGTCTAGGCATGTGGAGCCTCTCTTAGCCTGGCTGTGATAATGAATCTGTGGCCCTCAGTACTTGACCCAGGCTGTATGTGCTAATGGTAATTTGTCTACCCAGGCCTTGACTGTCAACCAGGTCCCTGGGAAGGCCTGGTCTGCAATTTGCACACATACATATGCTGGAACGGAAGCATGCACGTGTTAGAGGGTGTGGAGACCTATATCATGACCATTTCTTCCTGCATTCCTGTATTGCAATAGGTTATATTTAAAGCTTTTATAGCTATTTCAATTACTGACCAATTTTACAATGTTAGCTAAAAAATAAACAAAACATCAATCAACAGTGAATAGAATGATAGAAGCATGTACTGTATTCTACACCTGCATTGCTTGCTGTTTGGGGTTTTAGGCTGGGTTTCTGTACAGCACTTTGTGACATCAGCTGATGTAAGAAGGGCTTTATAAATCAATTTGATTGATTGATACACCTCTATGGTTGGTGTGAAAACAGCATTATCCTCAATGTTTCATTCAGTGTGAACACATTATAGGAAAATAAATGGAGGTGCTGAAGGATTGGGAATATTAGCATGATGTGCTAAAATCCAGAGCACATAATTTAATTTACAATGAATGTCATCTTCATTTAAGGCATTTATATGGTACATTCCTAGCCCATTATTCTTTTCTAAATTATTCAAGCTTTGTCAAATTGGTATTTGATCATTGCTAGACAACCATTTTCAATTCTTGCCATAGATTTTCAAGCAGATTTATGCCAAAACTAACTCGGCCACTCAGGAACACTCACTGTCTTCTTGGTAAGCACCTCCAGCGTAGATTTCACATTGTGTTTCCGGTTATTTTTATGGGTATGCTGGCCTACACACAATATCCCATAATGTCAAAGTGGAATTATGTTTATTTTTACAAATTAATATAAAATGAAAAGGTGAGATATCTTGACTCTAAGTATTCAACCCCTTTGTTATGGCAAACTGTAACGGTTGTTGTATGAAGAAGGTGAGGACCAAGATGCAGCGTGGTAAGTGTTCATCATTATTTTAATAAACTGAACACTAAATACAACAAGGAACAAAAGAAACAACCGAAACAGCTCCGTCAGGTGCAAACCACACTAAACAGAAAATAACTACCCTATCTCGGTATGGTTCTCAATCAGAGACAACGACAGACAGCTGTCCCTGATTGAGAACCATACCCGGCCAAAAACAAAGAAATACAAAAACATAGAAAAATAACATAGAACGCCCCACCCTAGTCACACCCTGGCCTAACCAAAATAGATCATAAAAAGCCTCTCTATGGCCAGGGCGTGACACAAACCTAAATAAGTTCAGGAGTAAAAATGTGCTTAACAAGTCACATAATAAGCTGTGACTTGGCAACTCAGAAAGGTATGTATCTTTGTAGTGACTTGGTGTATTGATACACCATCCAAAGTGTAATTAATAACTTCACCATACTCAAAGGAATATTCAATGTCTGTTTTTTTTACTCATCTACCAATAGGTTCCCTTCTTGGAAAACCTCCCTGGTCTTTGTGGTTGAATCTGTGTTTGAAATTCACTGCTCGACTGAGGGACCTTACAGCTAATTGTATGTTTGGGGTACAGAGATGAGGTAGTCATTCAAAAATAATGTTAAACACTATTATTGCACACAGACACAGAGTCCATGCAACTTATTATGTGACTTGTTAAGCACATTTTTACTCCTGAACTTATTTAGGCTTGCCATAATGAAGGGTTTGAGTACTTATTGACTCAAGATATTTCAACTTTTCATTCTTAATTAATTTCTAAAAATGTCCAAAAACATAATTCCACTTTGACATTATGGGGTATTGTTTGTAGGCCAGTGACAAAATTTTATCAATTTAAAGTTAAGGCTGTAACACAACAAAATTGGACTTGTTTCAGGAAACTAGGTGTATGTCACATGTCACTACTTCACAGGAGAGGCAATTGAACATAAACATTCTTTTTTTTAATCATAATGCATTTTTGGTAGATATGTCTTCTGGAATATGTGCACTTTCATGTGCCTTAATTACAAACTTTTATGTGGTCTGTAAATACGAATTCAATTGTTAAATTACAAGCCTAGTCGGTTTAGCAACGGAAAAAGTCAGGAACCTTCCCACTAGCCATGATTGGCTAAGATAATGGATAGGCTGGACATGCTGAGAGATGAGTTCGGATTGGTCTGCCATGTAGCATGCCTCTGTCTATAACAAAGGGCTGCTCAGTATGTATAGGTAATCCTTTCTAACACAGCGTTTTGAAAATCATCATGAATAACTGCAAAGTGTTGCTCTCCACTTTCTGGAGGACGGAGTTTTGAAATCATTGGAATGCCCAGTGGAAGCAGAGTATGATAGCTAAAGAGGTGAAGAAAATTCTGGCGTTTGATTGCAAATATGTGAAGGGAGTTGAAAAGAGAACATACAGAAGGCTTTTGTAAGACCTTTAAACAGGTCAACATTCACAAGGCCGCAGGGCTAGATGGATTACCAGGATGTGTACTCCGAGCATGCACTGACCAACTGGCATGTGTAATCACTGACATGTTCAATCTCTCCCTGTCTGAGTCCAGCAGACCACCATAGTCCCTGTGCCCAAGAACAGTAAGGTAACCTGCCAAAATTACTATCGACCTGTAGCACTCACATCTGTAGTCATGAAGTGCTTTGAAAGGCTGGTCATGGCAACGCCATTATCCCAGAAACCCTAGACCCACTCCAATTTGAATACCGTCCTAACAGAGCCACAGATGATGCAGTCTCTATTGCACTCCCCACTGCCATTTCCCACCTGAACAAAAGGAACACCTATGTGAGAATGCTATTCATTGACTACAGCCAGCTCAGTGTTCAACACCATAGTGCCCTCAAAGCTCATCACTAAGCTAAGGACCCTGGGACAAAACAGCTCCCTCTGCAACCGGATCCTGGACTTCTTGACGGTCCGCCCCAGGTGGTAAGGGTAGGTAACAACACATCTGCCACACTGATCCTCAACACGGGGGTCCCTCAGGGGTGCGTGCTCATTCCCCTCCTGTACTCCCTGTTCACTCATGACTGCTTGGCCAGGCACGACTCCAACACCATCATTAAGTTTGCCGATGACACAACAGTGGTAGGCCTGTTCACGACAATGATGAAACAGCCCATAAGGAGGAGGTCAGAGACCTGGCCGTGTGGTGCCAGGACAACAACATCTCCCTCAACGTGATCAAGACAAAGTAGATTATTGTGGACTACAGGAAAAAGAGGACCGAGCACATCTCCATTCTCATTGACGGGGCTGTAGTGGAGCAGGTTGAGAGCTTCAAGTTCATTGGTGTCCACATCACCAACAAACTACCCTAGTCATAGACTGTTCTCTCTGCTACCGCATGGCAAGCGATACCGGAGCGCCAAGTCTCGGTCCAAGAGGCTTCTAAACAGCTTCTAGCCCCAAGCCATAAGACTCCTGAACATCTAATCAAATGGCTACCCAGACTATTTGCATTGCCCCCCCCCCTCTTTTACACTGCTGCTACTCTCTGTTATTATCTATTAATATCTTATCTTTAATAACTCTACCTACACTACCGTTCAAAGGTTTGGGGTCACATAGAAATGTCCTTGTTTTTGAAAGAAAAGCTAGTTTTTTTTGTCCATTAAAATAACATCAAATGGATCAGAGATACAGTGTAGACATTGTTAATGTTGTAAATGACTATTGTAGCTGGAAACGGCAGATTTTTTTATGGAATATCTACATAGGTGTATAGAGGCCCATTATCAGCCACCATCAATCCTGTGTTCCAATGGCACGTTGTGTTAGCTAATCCAAGTTTATCATTTTAAAAGGCAAATTGATCATTAGAAAACCATTTTGTTACCACAGCTGAAAACTGCTGTTCTGATTAAAGAAGCAATAAAACTGGCCTTCTTTAGACTAGTTGAGTGTCTGGAGCATAAGCATTTGTGGGTTCGATTACAGGCTCAAATAAATGAGCTTTTCTTTCAAAAACAAGGACATTTCTAAGTGACCCCAAACTTTTAAATGGTAGTAGTGTACATATTACCTCAATTACCTTGACTAACCGGTGCCCCCGCACATTGACTCTGTACCGGTAACCCCTGTATATAGCCTCGCTATTGTTATTTTATTGCTGCTCTTTAATTATTTGTTACTTTTATTTCTTTACATTTTTACATTTTTTAAACTGCATTGTTAGGTCGGGCTTGTAAGTGAGCATTTCACTGTAAGGTCTACTACACCTGTTGTATTCGGCGCATGTGACAAATAAAATTATATTTGATTTGTATAAAACACCTCTCTCTGGATTAGATCTTCAAACTAAGGGCCATGGCATGGCATCCGTGACTAAGATGGAGAAGCTTTCATCCATGTAAATTATACAGGTAAGATAATCTAGCTAGCTATATTTTAAGATATTATACGTGTCTATTTTTTTCAGAAAGTCATTTTAATTGCAAGTTAAAGCGTACTCTTAGCTAGCTAGCTAACATTAGCTGGCTATCTCGCTAGCTAACGTTATGTGCATTATCTGTGTAGTAATATTATTCATATCATAGACCAATTGCATTGCTAGTTATAGCCTAATGTTAGCTAGCTAACATTGAATCTAGTTGGATTCATGACTCATGCAGGTTAGTAACATTATAAATTGGGATTATGGTTCATTTGTTAGCTAGCTAGCTAAAACAAAAGACTCTAGCAACCATTTCACTACAAGCAACCATTTCACTACACATTCTGTATCCTGTGCATGTGACAAATATAGTTGATTTGATATAGTGTGTGTTTACCAGAGACGGTAATGTGAAGAACAACCTGACCTACACCAAAGTCAATTTAGGATATCACGTTTGTCCAACAAAACAGCGTCCCAGTTCTAAAATGCTCCGGTAGAATGCCATGCTTTTATTTCATCACAGTCACAACCGTAAGCTATTTTCTGTAATTTTCTTGCCATTAACTTCTAAATAATGATCTTGTTGTGAGTTTATTTTCCTGTAATAATGAATACAAATGATCTAAGTTAAGACGTTGTCAGCTGTATGATTTGGTCATTATTTGAACTGGCTAGCTAGCTAACAAGCTAGAAACGAACCAAAACATTGTTTAGAAAGTTGCTTTTAGTTGCCTGGTTTGCTAGATTGACACTAAATTAATTTTTAAACGGATGGATTTATTTGTGTTAAAATACTCCAGTTATGCTATTTTGGACCACCAAGCTGCTGATGTCATGCATGTAACTCCTTAAAGAGATGGGTGGGTCTAAGGCTTAAGAGGGTGTGAATGATGCAAAATGTATTTTATTTATTTTTATTTCATCTTTATTTAACCATGTAGGCAAGTTGAGAACAAGTTCTCATTTACAATTGCGACCTTGCCAAGATTGTCACACCCTGAACTTAGTGTTCTTTGTTTTCCTTGTTATTTTGGTTAAGTCAGGGTGTGACATGGGTGATGTATGTGTTTTGGCTAAATTTGACTGAACAAGGCGTTCTAGCAGCGCGATAAATTGTTCAAGATCTGCTTCGCCATTGGGTAAAATAAGAGATACTGTGTTATGCAGGCTATCTCCACAAATCTCCAACTGTAAGACATCAGGTGGTTCGCCATAATCTCTTGCAGTCTCTAACAGATCGTTCAGAGTGTCCATTATCATTACGTAAAACACTGCATAGTCAAGATTCTGATTCACCCATAGGAAATTGAAAAACTGTTGAATCTCTGTATTGTTGAATTTATTCCGGTACACAACCTGGACACGTCTATCAATACCATCTCCCTCCAGATTTATTAGACAATTTTCCAATTCCCCAAAAACATCATGTGGCGTTTCAGACTCTACGGACATGGGCGTTAACGGTTGGTCTATCGCTGTTGGGGTGGCAGGGGCCGAAAATGTCTGACTCTCGTTCATCCGATTAATTAAGGTTATGAGGGCTTCGGGAATCTGTGATAACAGGTTTTCATCGGGCGTCCCTGACTCGTTCATGCGATTAATCATTTCTAGGAGTTCGGCTGGAATCTGGGATAATATGCTTTCATCGGGCGTCCCTGACTCGTTCATACGATTAATAACTTCTAGGAGTTCTGGCGGTATCTGTGCTAAGAGGCTTTCAACTGTCTCACCTTGTTCCTGTAGTTCTGCCATTTGGATAATTAAGGATGTGCATTTTTGGGTATTTCTGGAATGATAGGTGTTACATGTATGATTTTAGCGTCTGTATTTGTGTTTTTTAATCGGTTTGCTGTTTAACATGCGTGGAATTGTTCTATGCCAGAATAACATATCGTCTCGGTACTGTCTCTCAATTAAAACACCCAGTCGTTTGTATAGCAAAACGTTCCTCGATTTCAAAGCCCTGGAAAATAATGTGAAAAACCTTGCTTGTTCTATTGCCGATCCCGGTGCCATAGAATTGACGGGGTCGATAAGGTTGGCCACATCACAGAATAACTGGTCGTCAACATCTGAAATGTCATTAAAAACAGGTCTATCCTCCGCTTTGGTTGTTTCATCGGGAATGTTCGGTGCGCTGGAATCCCCCAGCTCTAGATGTATGTGCCGTTTTTCGCCGGGGAGGAGTCTGAAAGAAAATAATACATACAAAATAGGTTATTAAATATAAAAATGTTAGATACATAAAATGTCAAATACATTTCAGGTATAATACTATATATTAACAATACATAGTTAAAATAACTCGGCTTTTTTGGCGCTGGCTGTTCTGACGAATCGCAGAAACCGGGGGTGTGTGACTTTTTTCAGCTAGTGTTCCCGATTCTGCAGGGCCGTTCTCCTGGCAGTCTGAAAAAAACATGATTTGTCCTTGTTTTAACATATTCTATCAAAAGAGGTATAACTAATAAAAAGACGTATAACTAATAACAAAATGTATAATGGAGCGCCGGCTCGTGAAGCCGCAAGTTCCCTGCCCAGTAGTACTTTTCTGGAGGGGTGGATTCTGAGCAATGTACTAGAGCCCGTGTTGTGCGCTGCTTGTTGGGGTCTGGAATATGTCATGAGGGGGTGGAGGTTCCCGGGATTCGTGGTGAGTTTGAAAAAACGTTAGTACAGAACGGGAGAATTGCATCCAAGTCACCCGATGTGTCATATGTCCATAACGAATCCTTTATCATTCTTGGCTGTATGTCGGCTGTAAATACATCAAATAGATTTTAAAATAGTACACACTATTTTTTAAATATTTTTTTATATATACATATTCTTGGGTATGTGATTAATTATAAGGACTTACCGCGAAAATATGATGATGGCGATTGACTGCCGGGTTTTTGAGACTGAGAATCCCCCTCATGTTGTTCCAGATCTGTTAAACCTCGTAAAAGCTGCGTAAATGTTTGGGATCCTAACAAACGTTAGATAATATTAACAGCTATACGCTATATATACACTTTTTAACTTATATTGGCATTTGGCCTGAAAAACACAAATAACTCTGGTTTAATATTACAATAATATCCCGATAATATTCAAACAAAACTTAAAATATATTTTTCACTTACTCACCTCCAGAAATATCCATTAGGAGAGATTCACTTATTCAGATTTTTTTTTTTTAATCTGTCCGGGCAGCTAAATATTCGTAGATGCTCCACGTTCTGTCCCTAACGTGCGAAAGTACGGAATGAGATTAAAGGGAGATATCCTGTATGCAACCCCCCCTGTATGTTTGGTTTAGAGAACAAAGGCGGTGAATTCAAAGAGACATTCTGTCTACAACCGGGTTGGTGGGGTACCGGGCGCTGATTAGATATCAGTGTTTAACCCCGGGCGGTCTGCAGATATCTGGACATGCCGTATGCATGATAGTGCAAACCTTGGTTTCAAACGATTCTCTACAGATAGAATGCTTGGGCCCCTGTTGAACACACACACACACACACACACACTCCTGCTGCTCCGTCACACGCACACTCACGCACGCCCCCTGATGACAGAGCTGGGTGAGGATGTGAAATACATTTTCCCATAGTTAAGGGGTGAGATACAGTTTTTAAATTCCTTTTAATGAATTCCAAAATATTTCGTACAACCTTTAAGACATGTTAGAATTAATTAACAAATTTGAATAATATTTAAACATGCATCACAAGTGTTTTATGTAAAAAACCTTGGAGGCCTGCAGTTGTACATTATTACAAACTTTAATAACCCGTAATGTTCATGACATACCATTGTAGGAAAGACTATAAAATAATGCATGTTTTTTCAGATATTACATTTGTCTGCGACAGACCCCGGCGTGAGAGAAAAGACCGCTTCCCCTTTCGTTAAATGGTGAGATACATTTTCAAAACCAATTATTTAATTCTGAATATTTAGTACCTACATTTTAACACACGTTATAATTCAACATTTTTTACTATTTCTTACAGATAAAGGGTCCGGTTAGCCCTGACTATTATCCGTTTCCAATTCACCATCGCAAAGTCGTTTGCCCGCTCCATCGAAGCTCCGGACGTTTTCACTCAGGGAAAGATCCGCCTTCGGCCTTGTGGGTCCTGGGTATGTCTCAACGATAACCTCGGCCATCGTCGTAATTGTTCACGATTTTCGAAAAGACTGTCCAGCTTATTCATCAGTGTTCGGAAAATATGGTAATCGCGCCATTTAAAACTGAACATTATTTGAAAAAAATGTACATCCTTGCATGCTTTGGAAAATACATATGAACTGACAGTTTTCGTCGCATTTGCACTATCAAATTGTTCACATGCTAAAATTGTCACTCTGGAGTCCGGGGTATATGCCATTGAAGCGACTCTTAGGGCCCTCAGATCACTTCGTCCGCAGACCAGTTCTTCCAACGCATATCCGGGTAGACTTGAAGCACTCAGGGCCTGTTCAATTTGACACAGCGTGAGTCTTATTTTAAGCCATTCTCTCATCCTTAGCGCTGGAGAAAAACTCTCGGGTTCTGCCCGATAAATGGGTTTGGACCCGCTGTCTGTGAATATCTTAACCGTAGATTCCTCAGGTTGGAATATGTAAGACATATGTCCCTCACTCGTACACAAAAATCCTTTAAAACATTCTGGAGCCTCACGCAAAACAGCCTCCAGGCTTTTGTCATTGGGTTCATGACATGAGCTGCAGAGCACCCCGAGAATTGGCCTAGGAGACATATTTTTTTATGTTTAATATTTGGGCCTTTATTTAAAAAAAATCGCAGGCCTTGTTCTGGACATTTATAATGCATATGCCACAGCCAATACCCCAAGACATTCCTGCTTCATCAGATAACAACCATAAGGGCAATAAAACTGGGGGTGGGGGACATACACGTTCAAAAGTTCAAACACTCAACCCCCCCAGTTCAACCAGGCCCCTAGACATCAATCACCATGACTACTTCAAAGGATGCAATATAGATATAAAATAACACACACCCTCTAACACGTGACCACAGGAACAGGATGGCCTGGCCGGAGGCCTATATTTGGACATGTACACGTCATCATGACACAGGGTCATAAATCAATTACTTTGACCCGTGCCGTCTACTTTATTCTCTCTGAGGTGGATAAGAGACTCAATGAATGGCTATAGACTAAGATGAGCTCTTCAATACTTGTACCAAAACATTAAAGGGCCGTTTTCTCAAAAGTGGGGTCATAATTTTATCAACTTTCAAAGCAGAATGACTTTCCCATTGTTTGTCAACTGTAGTGTATGATATACAATTTTCTAGCTCTGAGTCTGTGCTTTTATCCAATGTAAAAAATACAATTTTGAATTTTGCTACATAAGACCGAATCGAGCCAGTCCATCACAAATGTGGAAAAGGTTAAGGGGTGTGACTACTTTCTGAAGACACTGTACATGACTAATTCTACTCAACTAACTTGATCTTCATCACTATTTTGTCATAACGCCAGAATGTGGTTGTAACGGTTTTCTTCTATCTCCTCCTCGGAAGAGGAGGTGTAGCAAGGATCGGACCAAAATGCAGCGTGGCTATTGCAATCCATGTTTATTTAATAATAAAGAAACACGAACTTTACAAAAAAAACAATAAACGTAATGAGAAAACCGAAACAGCCTAAACTGGTGCAAACTAACAACGAGGACACTAAGGACAATCCCCCACAATACAACCAAAGAATATGGCTGCCTAAATATGGTTCCCAATCAGAGACAACGATAACCACCTGCCTCTGATTGAGAACCACTCCAGACAGCCATAGACTTTCCTAGAACACCCTACTAAGCTACAATCCCACTAACATACACACCAAAACCCCCAGACAAAACACACCACAATACAAAAACTCCATGCCACACCCTGGCCTGACCCAATACATAAAGATAAACACAAAATACTTAGACCAGGGCGTGACAGTGGTCTTTCAATGTTGCCCAATCTTTGACCATATGTGGTTACGTTGTTGTTATCCTAGCTAGCTATTACCAGTATACAGTGGGGGAAAAATGTATTTAGTCAGCCACCAATTGCAAGTTCTCCCACTTAAAAAGATGAGAGGCCTGTAATTTTTATCATAGGTACACTACAACTATGACAGACAAAATGAGAAAAAAATCCAGAAAATCACATTGTATGATTTTTTAAATGAATTTCTTTGCAAATTATGGTGGAAAATAAGTGTACTGTATATTCACATAGCCCTGACTGTGGAAACAAACATATTTACATGGTTATATAACTTTTTAAGAGCTGTTACCCCTGAGACAAGTGGTGTGTGTGTAAATGGTGTTAAAGTTTAGTATGTTTACTTTATCATAGGTCATAATGTGCTTTTTACTCAATAAATGTAGACTCCAGACTTTGTTCAATACAGCCACAGTGACTTGACGTTTAATTACAGTGGCATATTCAATAGTTCCCCAGTGACCTTTCTGAATGCCACCTACACTATATACTCAGCTTTGGAGAATTGGAGATACTGTAGATCAGTTGCATAGAATGTATTTACATATTTTATGCTCTGTACTTGTCAGTGTTCCAAACGGGACATTATTTGTATTTTTACCTAAACATGCAAACACTATCAGATAGAATTCATAGCAAGCAGTGCACTGGAATGACATTCAGATTAACTGAAATGACATTCACTCTCATGCGATGGTATGCCAAAAATAACTAACTGATAGTCACACCTCCAATAAGCCACATATATGACTGTATTGAGGCATATGTCACTGTGCTTCTATGACTATATGCACCATGCCACTGCCTACTTAATTTGTCCATTTAGCAAACAATACAGTTCATAATCCAGTGCCTTTAATTGCGGTCAACAGGCTCACCCACCAACACATGTCTGGCTTTACTACTGCTGTAGATGAGAATGCTTCATTTCGGTTTGTAAGCAGCACCCACCGACTGTGATTAAATCAGGTTTCACAGGCCACTTGGTAGGTCACTCGTTGTATGCAAACTAAGCAAAGGATATCAGAACAACAACGGACGTACATTGATTTCTGGAGGTTTTGTCTGCTGGCATTACAGGCAGTCTAAACAACGGTGGCACTTCTAGTCATCCTGTGGTGGTTGAAGCCCCACTCGAAGGCCCACGGGACAAGAGGCTGTCACAAACGGTTTAAGCTGCTGTGCAAAACAGGCTCAGCTTTAATCTGCTTTAATGTACTCTCATGTGCTTGTGGTGACTCCCAGATGCAGACAAGCCAATCATCCGAAATCTCTATCAAACACATTGTGTTGTTCCTTGGATTTCTCTCTGGCTCTCCTCAGGCTATGTAGGCCAATGAGTCGATCACTGAGTCACTGTAGATTAATAGCAGGACGCTGACTTTGGATTTAATGTGAGCTGAAGTCTATGGGTTGATCCTTACAGGGCAGTTAGTTTTGTCACAAGGATATCCTTATCATCATCCTCCTTGCTAGATGTAATTGCATTGATTGATGCACAAGATCTGTTAGCTAGCAATCCAACCTCTGTAGCCATACTGCTATAGCCACCTTTTGCACCTTTAGCAAGGCTAGAATACATCAGCATTACATAAATTAGCCTATTATGAATATCTCTAAGGAGGTCTACATGAAATACTAGGCCTGTTTTGAAAACCTATTGCCATGGCTGTCAGAGAAAATTCTTATGTTAATGCTTCTAAATCTGATCGTTATGACTCTCAATCTTTAATTTGGTCTGACTTCACTTTAGGCAGCCACTCAAAAGCCTTTTGCAGGCCTATTTGCACAATAGCGTCCAAAGGATTCCAGGCACTTTGGAGTTAGCTGGGAGTGATAACAAAGTACTGCAAGGTGAATCGACTGAATTATAATACATTCCACAGAGTACATTAAGTTTTCTTGTTCACTCATGGATTTCACCTTGGTGTCAAAATTCAACTCTCATTCCACTGAACTGCCAAAGAAAGCATCTCTATTTAAATCCAAATCAACAAACAAAGAAGTTACATTGTTTTCTCGTCTCTTCATGTCTATGGTTGATTTCTTAAGCGTTTTAGCGATGTCGAGCATTTCTGACTGTGGAATTTCATAGAAAAGCTATTTCACTTTGCATTCCTCCGACTCAAGGTTACGGTTCTATTTAAGGCCTGTTTTTCCATAAATCAGGGGATAATGTAATTGGCTGAGATCGTGGCATGGAGACTATTAATTCGCCTGGCTCCTCCAGAGGCACTTAAAGTGGCATTACTAACACTCCAAATGTATTATCTCAATCAGTTGACTTGCTGGAGCTCACTGAAAGGGGATAAATAACACAACGGAAGGAGGCGAGAGAGAGAGAGAGCCACTCACATTCCACTGAGGCCCTCTCTCTCCCTCCATTGCAGCCGCGTTAAAATGAGATGAATGCCTTTATCTTGCCTACAAAGTACCATAAAGTATTCGGCTCTCGGAGAGCCCTCTGAACATAAACTGTGGTAATGTACATGTGAACTCGGCAACCAAATCACTGCTCTCCGGGTGCCATTATTCACCTCAGCGTTGCTGGAACACAAGCCCACAGTGTAGAGGGGCTATTTCTCACCAACATCATAATGTTCGGATATAATCTCAACTCTGGAGCATGTTAAATTATGGCATCCCGATCCTAGCCTGCTTTTCTTCCACTCCTTCCATGCTTCTCTCTGGGGAAATAGAGTTGAAATAGGGAAAAGGCATGGTTAGAGGGAACACTTCCATCATGGTCAGACAGTATTAATGCAAAGTCTGATGAACCTTCTTGGGGCGCTGGACACTTCCCCTTCATTATCATTCATCCATCAATAATATAATAATAACAATATAAGCCATTTAGCAGATGCTTTTATCCAAAGCGACTTTCAGTCATGTGTGCATACTTTTTAACTACCAACTAAGCCACCCATCAACAAAAAATACAAATATGTTCTTCTCTGTAAGTATTTGGTGATAAATATCTGGAGTATCATTATAATTCTGGCTAATACATATTCTGTCTACAAAATCTTTGCATTTTAACTTCTTGGTCTCAGTGATTGAGTAGTAGAGATTTGGAAGGCTTGCTGTGTTAGAGGTAAAGATGCCACTCAATCACAGTGTTTTTACTTAACAAATGGTGGTGTACGTTCATCAGTATTAGCCAACTGCCAGACAGTATACACACATTTAATCATCAGTGTTAAATGTAGTTAAACGCTGTAGGAAATGGTTTGAGAAACGGTCTATAGATCATTCTCTCAAACACACCATGGCTATGTCTCTCCATTTAGATTAAGCAATTTAACTGATTGCAATTACACGCTGTCAAGGGCTTTGATATCATTTTGATTGAATAACCATTTTAATTCAATATCCACTTACAATTTTTTTCTCCACTTTATACTGTATGGTAGAAGTCCGTTGCAATTTGTTTCCCAAAATGTTCTTCTCTTGCCTCTGCAGCATCACTTCTACCTCATAGCAAAACAACAGTATAAATACGTACCGGTACTATAACAGAAAGGCTTTTCTCTTTGGTTTAGCGGTAGCCAATCGTAACAAAACATGACATGAATCTTGTTACCGCGAGGGGTAGGAAAAGCTTCAGGATATAATTAAAAAAGACACATTGTGGCCTGTTTTATCTGCTGGTTTATCCTCCAAGTTCTCAGGTTAGTGACCTATGTCCACAGGCACAGTTACTAGAGAGGAGAAACATTGTGTTAATATTTGATACAGCACAAAAGCCTACACAATACTAATTATTTTTTTTAAATGTTCTCAAATGAGTAAAATTATGTTTTTCGTTTAATCCTGCAGTATGAATTCAATCTGAAGTCGTCTGTCTTACAACCATGTCCCTGTGCTTATGAACATTGCATTTCTGTTCAGTGATACCATAAATTGACTTACAGTATGTATGTACAGGGAGTCTTTGAGCAATCGAGATAATCTCCATACTGACATTTGTGACAGAGAGCCTCGGCCCTCCTTCCACAAGCGAGGAATGGGAATTTGTCATTCAAGTAGATATCATGAGAAAATCAATGAGTTGTTGCTGGAGGGGTTGATTGAGGTTGTATTATTACTCAGTGTTTTTGGAAGGGAGAGAGATCCGTGAACTTTGAGAAGTGCTTTGGGACCTTCCTGCATCCTTTCAACATATCCATTTACAGTCAAGGCAAATGTCTTGTTGCTCCACCTGAGCAAGGTGCCACAGCTCCTCCTAGCAAGAATGAACATGACACCTGAAAGAAAACCTAGTCCCTTAGAGACAAAGTATTTTTTTCTGCAATAAACATGGATTATAAAGTTAATTCGAAATTACTTATTCCTTATCTTCATTTTTCTCTCTCTCTGTAACCCTGCATTGCAGATATTCATTTGTTCATCTTTGTAAGGGCCAACTGTATTCTTGTCATATTCCTGAGCCACTTGGTGGAGGCCAAAGCTAGCTGAACCGTATTGATGGGCAACAGGGTCTCAGGCAGGAGGGGGCAGACATCTTGTTCTCTGAGCGTGATACATCCTTTCGCTTTGAATAATGAAGTCGGGGAGGTGGACAACAGTCACCCTTTGTTATTCCAGAGTAAATGTGTCTCTCGCAGCGAGTCCCTGTGATGGCTCACACAAGACAGATGTCATGGTGCTGGTGGCATGGTTAGAGAGAGCTAGCTAGAGTGCCTGAAGAATGACTTAGATATATTAATTATAAAGCTGTCATCAAAGAATGGCTGGTATGTATTAATGTAGACCTCTCATCTATTTCTTACAAGAAAGACTTAATAGCACAATAAATGACATAGGGTTATTATTTTTTGTCACTTCAAAGTGTTTCTTTTACAGACCAGGGCCAAGTGGAAACTATCAGATTCTACATTTTCAATGCTGGAGGAAAAGTTGTTGGAATCATGGCCTTTAATGGAGGGAAATTGTGATGTAGACCAGTGTCATTTGTGTATTTGTAGTAAGGCACTACTGACTACTGACTACTGTGAGGGTTATCATAATGTTGCCTGTAGGAATCCCTGTTATGACTAACATCTTCTAGTAAATATTAATTTCATTGGCTCCCCTTTCAGCCAATTGTCACCTCCTCAACGTCACATGGATCCATGATAACGTTCTAATCCAGGTGAGGTGACATTACCATGTCTACCCTACCCCGACATTACCATTACATGAGATTACATTACCCTGTCCACATATGGCTGCCTCTCTTCCAACCCACTAACCATTCTTTCTGTTCACTGTGAAGGTAGCCATAAATGGTATTTCCTGCCAGGTGTTTGACCTCCGCACACCTGTGTGTGAATACACTGTTCCCGCAGCTGGACAATTTTCTCATGGCTCCTGGAAAGAAATGCTTTCAGCATGCTCAACCAGTGTCGCTCATTCAGCCGATAGAAACTT
The DNA here is from genome assembly GCF_034236695.1 of Oncorhynchus nerka. Classification (NCBI taxonomy): domain Eukaryota; kingdom Metazoa; phylum Chordata; class Actinopteri; order Salmoniformes; family Salmonidae; genus Oncorhynchus; species Oncorhynchus nerka. Next base: position 70,068,756 of record NC_088405.1, read on the forward strand.
TCAACTGGTTTTCCCCACTAAACAATGAGTCGGAGTCAGAGCACGAGCCTTCTCAGGTCTCTCCTCCACCTGTTACGGGATCTAAGCCGCCAAAGACTCCCACCATTAGCTCTGACAAATTGAAAACCCTAGTCCTTGGCAACTCCATTAACCACAATGTTACACTTAAAAATAATCATCCACACATTGGTGTGGCTGGCTTCCGGGTTGGATGCGCTCTGTGTTAAGAAGCAGTGTGGCTTGGTTGGGTTGTGTATCGGAGGACGCATGACTTTCAACCTTCGTCTCTCCCGAGCCCGTACGGGAGTTGTAGCGATGAGACAAGATAGTAGCTACTAACAATTGCATACCACGAAATTGGGGAGAAAAAGGGGCAAAAAAAAAAGAACAAAAAAAAAGAATCATCCAGTGATCATACATTGTTTACCAGGGGGCAGGGCTACCGACGTAAAGGCTAATACTGAAGATGGTGCTGGCTGAGGCTAAAATTGGCGAGTGTAGATGGTATAGGGATATTTTATCCAACGATTTTAGGTTGAGGTCAGGAAGCGCAACATAACTTCAGCGTATAATTTAGCTAGAAAGACGTGTTGGCATCACGTAATTGTCTCTGGCCCCCTCCCAGTTAGGGGGAGTGATGAGCTCTATAGGATCTGGATCTAGTTTTGTCCTGTAGAATAAATATTGTGGATCTAAATGTTTTTCCTCAGAATCCTGAACTATTTGACCACCATCTCATTAAATTTGCAATCGCAAAACAAATAATCTGCTTAGACCCCAACCAAGTATTATCAAAAGCTGCGCTATAAATTGTCGGACAACCCAAAGATTCCTAGCTGCTCTTTCAGACTCCTTCCACCTACCCAAGGACGTTGGAGTACAAAAATCTGTTAACCACCTAACCAAGGATCTAAATTTAACCCTGCATAATACTCAAGATGCACCACCAAACTGGAAGTCTTCCGACAAGCTTGGAAAGACCGTACCATGTAATATCGAGCACTCACTGCTGCTCGATCAGCCTACTTTTCAACTTAATAATGAATTAAAACAATCAAAAATATTTGTTTTATACTGTCGCAAAGCTAACTAAAAAGCAATATTCCCCAAGAGTGGATAGCCTTCACTTCAGCAGTGATGAATTCAACTTATTCAAAGAAAAGTAAATTGCGGACTCCTCTTTGAATCTGTGTATTTCTCCCCAAACTCAGTTTCCCTGAGTCTGCACATAACTGTAGACTCAGTGGATCAAGGGAGACATTCATTTTATTTTTTATCTGTCGACACATTTTACAAAAATAAAAATGGCCTATAAACCTTCCAGCTGCCTACTGGACGCTATTCCAATGAAACTACTGAAAGAGCTACTTCCTGGCCCTCCTAAAGTGCCTTGCAAAAGTATTCATCCCCCTTGGCGTTTTTCCTATTTTGTTGCATTACAACCTGCAATTTAAATAGATTTTTATTTGGATTTCATGTAATGGACATTCACTTCACCAAGTTGGACTATTTTGTGTAAGGGGAAAAAATACCTTGTTTAATTTTTTTTTAAATTAATGGAAAAGTGGTGCGTGCATATGTATTCACCCCCTTTGCTATAAAGCCCCTAAATAAGATCTGGTGCAACCAATTAACTTCAGAAGTCTGCAACACCACTAAGCAAGGGGCACCACCAAGCAAGCGGCACCATGAAGACCAAGGAGCTCTCCAAACAGGTCAGGGACAAGATTGTGGAGAAGTACAGATCAGGGTTGGGTTATAAAAACATCAGAAACTTTGAACATCCTACGGAACACCATTAAATCCATTATTAAAAAATGAAAAGAATATGGCACCACAACAAACCTGCCAAGAGAGGGCCACCCACCAAAACTCATGGACCAGGCAAGGAGGGCAATAATCATAGAGGCAACAAAGTGACCAAAGATAACCCTGTAGGAGCTGCAAAGCTCCACAGTGGAGATTGGAGTACCTGTCCATAGGACCACCTTAAGCCATACACTCCACAGATCTGAGCTTTACGGAAGAGTGGCCAGAAAAAAAGCCATTGCTTAAAGAAAAAAATAAGCAAACACATTTGGTGTTGCCAAAATGCATGTGGAAGAAGGTACTTTGGTCAGATGAGACTATAATTGAGATTTTTGGCCATCAAGGAAAATGCGATGTCTGGCACAAACCCAACACCTCTCATCACCCCGAGAACAACATCCCGTGAAGCACGGTGGTGGCATCATGCTGTGGAGATGTTTTTCATCGGCAGGGACTGGGAAACGCTAAATACAGGGACATTCTTGAGGGAAATCTGTTTCAGTCTTGCAGAGATTTGAGACTGGGATGGAGATTCACCTTCCAGCAGGATATTGACTATAAGCATACTGCTAAAGCAACACTAGAGTGGTTTAAGGGGAAACATTTAAATATCTTGGAATGGCCTAGTCAAAAACCAGACCTCAATCCAATTGAGAATCTGTAGTATGACTTTGCTGTACACCAGCGGAACCCATCCAAATTGAAGGAGCTGGAGCAGTTTTACCTTGAAGAATGGGCAAATATCCCAGTGGCTAGATGTGCCAAACTTATAGAGACATACCCCAAGAGACTTGCAGCTGTAATTGCTGCAAAGGTGTCTCTACAAAGTATTGACTTTGGGGGGGTGAATAGTTATGCATGCACAAGTTTTTATTTCTTGTCTATTTCACAGTAAAACATATTTTGCATCTTCAAAGTGTTAGGCATGTTGTGTAAATCAAATGACACAAACCCCTAAAAAATGTATTTTAATTCCAGGTTGTCAGGCAACAAAATTGGAAAATTGCCAAGGGTAGAAAGTTGGTGATCTGGTGATATCCCTCTAGTGGCGTGGGGGTGTTCTTTGGCAAAGTGGGAGGAGTTATATCCTGCCCAGTTGGCCCTATCCGGGGGTATCGTCGGACAGGGCTACAGTGTCCCCCTACTCCCCCTTTCTCAGCCTCTAGTATCAATGTGGCAATAGGGGATGTGGCGGGGGGCTAGGGTCAGTACGTCTTATATGGTGAAATTCTCCTGCCTTATCTGGTGTCCTGTGTGAATTTAAGTATGCCCCCCCCACCCACCCACCGCACCTGCTGTCCTGACCTTTGAATGCTCGGCTATGAAAAGCCAACTGATATTTACTCCTGAGGTGCTGACCTGTTGTACCTCTATAACCACTGTGATTATTATTTGACCCTGCTGGTCATCTATGAACATTTGAACATCTTGAACAATCTGGCCTAAATGGACTGGCCATCCCTCAGAGCCTGGTTCCTTTCTATGTTTCTTCCTAGGTTCCTTCCTTTCTGGAGAGTTTTTCCTAGCCACCGCGCTTCTACATCTGCTTTGATTGCTGTTTGAGGTTCTGGGCTGACATTGATGCTTCGCTTTATTTTAGCTAAAATATTGTGGTTGAGATTAAATTTAGATAAGCGTTGTGTTGCATAACTTCTAAATTAAAAACATTTAGGGATAAAGTTAATCAGATCTCAACACACTAAATAAATATGTTAGGACCATACTTGCAATCATAAGTAACCACTTAGGGAATCAGCCAATTAAAATGGTTGATTTTCTTGCATGCGACAGAACACAAAATTGTAGCTTGCCGCATCCGATAACATGGCACACGTTAGCCCTATGCTAAATTCAACAGGTGGCACTGATTTATATCCTGGCATAACTGCATCAGCCAATTAAAAATAGTAGTTGGACTTGTTTCAACACTTGTTCATCGATGGAAGCGTCCTTAACATACCTAAGTCCAACAGCACACTCTGATCATCAAAGCAACTATCATGTGTATTTGACTGACTGGTGTCTGATCCACGTAATTGTCGCAGATTGTGGCAAACGTTCGAATCTCACAAGAGTTCCGCCCCCCCTCTTTGAAATGTTGATTTACATGTACTGTGTTAGTGTGTTCAAAAGCGACGCCAACAACATAAAAATTAATATTGAATTAATTTAACTTCTTCGAGATAGGGGGCGCTCTTTTAATTTTTGGATAAAAAACGTTCCCGTTTTAAACAAGATATTTTGTCACGAAAAGATGCTCGACTATGCATGTAATTGACAGCTTTGGAAAGAAAACACTGACGTTTCCAAAACTGCAAATATATTATCTGTGAGTGCCCCAGAACTAATGCTACAGGCGAAACCAAGATGAAGTTTCATACAGGAAATGCCCCAGATTCTGAAGGCGCTGTGTTCCAATGTCTCCTTATATGGCTGTGAATGCGCCAGGAATGAGCCTGCCCTTTGTGTCGTTTCTCCAAGGTGTCTGCAGCATTGTGACGTATTTGTAGGCATATCATTGGAAGATTGACCATAAGAGACTACATTTACCAGGTGTCCGCCCGGTGTCCTGTGTCGAAATTATTGCGTAATCTCTAGGTCCATGCGCGTTCCATTTCTTCAGAAGAGAAAGTCAACTGCCACGATGGATTTATCGTCGATAGATATGTGAAAAACACCTTGAGGGTTGATTCTAAACATCGGTTTGCCATGTTTCTGTCGATATTATGGAGTTAATTTGGAAAAAAATGTGCGTTTTAATGACTTAATTTTCGTTTTTTTCTTACCCAAACGTGATGAAGAAAACGGACCGATTTGTCAACACAAATAATATTTTTGTAAAAACTGAACATTTGCTATCTAACTGAGTGTCTCCTCATTGAAAACATCTGAAGTTCTTCAAAGGTAAATTATTTTATTTGAATGCTTTTCTGGTTTTTGTGAAAATGTTGCATGCTGAATGTCAGGCATAATCCTATGCTAGGCTATCAATACTGTTACACAAATGCTTGTTTTGCTATGGTTGAGAAGCATATTTAGAAAATCTGAGATGACAGTGTTGTTAACAAAAATCTATGCTTGAGAGCTAGCATATTGATTTCATTTAATTTGAGATTTTCATGAATAGGTAACGTTGCGTTATGGTAATGAGCTTGAGGCTGTATTCACGATCCCGGATCCGGGATGGCTCGTCGCAACAGGTACCTCTTTCTTCAACTTTGCACACAAACAAACTGCCATTGCCTAATAATCATATTGCACACGATACAGTGCATTCGGGAAGTGTTCAGACCATTTCACTTTTTCTACATTTTGTTAAGTTACAGCATTATTTAAAAATTGATTAAATAGTTTTTCCCCCATTCATCAGTCCACACACAATATCCTGTAATGACAAAGCAAAAACAGGTTTTTAGACATTTTTGAAAATGTATTAACCCCCCTGAAATATCACATTTAAAAAAGTATTAAGGCCTTTTACTCAGTACTTTGTTAAAGCTCCTTTGGCAGAAATTAAGGCCTTGAGTCTTCTAGGATATGATGCTACAAGCTTGACACACCTGTGTTTGGTGAGTTTCTCCCATTCTTCTTTGCAGATCCTCTCAAGCTCTGTCAGGTTGGATGGGGAGCGTCGCTGCACAGCTATTTTCAGGTCTCTCCAGAGATGTTAGATCGGGTTGAACTCCGGGCTCTGGCTGGGCCACTCAAGGACATTCAGATACTTGTCCTGAAGCCACTCCTGTCTTGGCAGTGTGCTTAGGGCCATCGTCCTGTTGAACGGTGAACCTTCGCCCCAGTATGAGGTCATGAGCACTCTAGGGCAGATTTTCATCAAGTATCTCTCTGTACTTTGCTACATTCAGATTTCCCTCAATCCTGACTAGTCTCCCAGTCCCTGCCTCTGAAAACGATCCCCACAGCATGATGCTGACACCACCATGCTTCACCTTAGGGATGGTGCCAGGTTTCCTCCAGACATCACGCTTTGCAAAGCGTTCCATCATGGTTTCATCAGACCAGGGAATCTTGTTTCACATGGTCTGAGAGTCCTTTAGGTGCATTTTGGCAAACTCCAAGCGGGCTGTCAAGTGCCTTTTACTGAGGAGTGGTTTTCGTCTGGCCACTCTACCATAAAAGCCTGATTGGTGGAGTGTTGCAGAGATGGTTGTCCTTCTGGAAGGTTCTCCCATCTCCACAGAGGAACTATGGCAGGGTAGCCTAGTGGTTAGAGCGTTGGACTAGTAATTGAAAGGTTGCAAGTTCGAATCCCCGAGCTGACAAGGTACAAATCTGTCGTTCTGCTCCTGAACAGGCAGTTAACCCACTGTTCCTAGGCCGTCATTGAAAATAAGAATTTGTTCTTAACTGACTTGCCTAGTAAAATAAAAAATAAAATAAAATGGAGCTCTTTCAGAGTGATCATTGGGTTCTTGGTCACCTCCCTGACCATGGCCCTTCTCCCCCGATTGCTCAGGATGGCCAGGCAGCCAGCTCTAGGAAAAGAGTCTTGGTGGTTACAAACTTCTTCCATTTAAGAATGATGGAGCCCACTGTGTTCTTGGGGACCTTCAATGCTGCAGACATTTTTTGGTACCCATCCCTAGATCTGTGACTCAACACAATCCTATCTCGGTGCTATGTACAATTCCTTTGACCTCATGGCTTGGTTTTTGTCCAATCAATTGAATGTACCACAGGTGGACTCCAATCAAGTTGTAGAAACATCTCAAGGATGATCAATGTAAATAGGATGCACCTGAGCTCAATTTCCATTCTCATAGCAAAGGGTCTGAATACTTATGTAAATAAGGTATCTGTTTTCAATTTTTGATAACATTTGCAAAAAAATCTAAAAACCTGTCTGTGAGTTTGCACAACAGAAGAATTTCTGCAAAAACTGTCAGAAACCATCTCAAGGAAGCTCATATTCATGCTCGTCGTCCTCACCAGGGTTTTGACTTGACTGCAGTTCGGCATTGTAACCGACTTCAGTGGGCAAATGCTCACCTTCGATGGCTACTGGCATGCTGGAGAAGTGTGTTCTTCACGGACTAATCTGGGTTTCAACTGTACCTGGTAGATGGCAGGCAGCGTGTATGGCATTGTGTGTGCAAGTGGTTTGCTGTTGTCAACGTTGTGAGCAGAGTGCACCATGGTGTCAGTGGGGTTATGGTATGGGTGTTTTATCCATGGCAATTAGAATGCACAGAGATACCTTGACTAGATCCTGAGGTCCATTGTCGTGCCATTCATTCGCTACCGTCACCTCATGTTTCAGCATGATAATGCAGGGCCCCATGTAGCAAAGATCATGGGCTCCCGAGTGGCACGGTGGTCTAAGACACTGCATCTCAGTGCAAGAGGTGTCACTCTTGCACTGGTTCAAATCCATGCTGCATCACATCTGGCTGTGATTGGGAGTCCCATAGGGCGGCACACAATTGGCCCAGCGTCAGCCCGGTTTGGCCGGGGTAGACTGATTTGCCTAGTTAAGTAAAGGAAAAATAAAGTCAGTAATTCCTGGATCTTCCATGGCCTGCATACTCACCATGTCACCCATTGAGCCTGTTTGGATTGCTCTGGGTTGATGTGTACGACAGCATGTTCCAGTGCCAATTTCTGCCAATATCCAACAACTTTTCACAGCCATTGAATAGGAGTGGGACAACATTCCACAGGCCGCAATCAACAGCCTGTGCAAAGGAGATGTGTGGCATGAGGCAAATGGTGGTCACACCAGATACTGACTTGTTTTCTGATCCATGCTCCTAACTTTTTTTAAAGGTATCTGTGAACAAACAGATGTATATCTTTATTCCCAGTCATGTAAAATCCATAGATGAAGGCCTAATGATTTGACTGATTTGGTTATGAACTGCAACTCAGTAAATTCTTTGTAATTGTTTCATGTTGAGGTAATATTTTGGTTCAGTGTACTTGACACAGTTATGATCTAAGAGCGGCAGTGCTCGCAGTGCATAAATAATGACACAGCACAGTTCTGATTTTAGATCAGCAGAAGACCCAGTTGACTCAAACTGGTCTTAGTGCAGCAATATCTAGAACTATTTGAGCAGTGGCACTACTAGCTAATTTGTGCTGCTTCAAGAGCAGCAGCTTTCCCAGAGGTCTTATGCTGCTCATAGAACAGCAACATCAAGATAACACAGTACAGTTCTGCTCTTAGAGCAGCAGAAGATCCATTTGAGTCAAAATGGTCTTAGAGCAGCAATATGTAGTTGACACAGTTCTGTTACAAGCGCAGCAGCTGTCCCAGAGGTCTTGTGCTGCTCATAGAATATCAGCATAAAATAAAACAGTACAGTTCTGCTCTTAGAGGAGCAGAAGACCCAGTTGACTCACAATGGTCTTAGAGCAGCTAAATCTAAAGGTGTCTACACAGAATACGCAAACAGGGCCGATGGAGCATAGCGCAGTGTTTCAATGTTGTTTTTTGGTCACAAATAGGGCCGCTACTTGTAAAACACACCATCATTTGACACATTTTTTTCTATCGGGAAATTAAGACCCCGACATATCATTCCTTGAGAGACCGAGGGGCATTTTTGACTGAATTTTTCAACGGAAGTCTCGCCCATGTCTACATCACATCTGTTCCGGTAACGTCCATCTCTCTTGTGGTATTAACACAGAAGAGATGGACGTTCTGCTACTTCACTTCTACTACTTGCAAGCTTCCTTCTTTGTGCTTTAATTTCGAGATTTGCTACACATAATTGTGTATATTTCTTTTGAAGAGAGTATGTAAACTGGCGAGACATACAAGAACATTTCCATCCCTTCGATGTGGTTGTATTCAAACAAGCACGCCAAAAACAACAGCTGGAGGGAGAAGTCACGGATATCACGAAATGTGAACACCCATGCTGATATTAATGAAACGTGGAGAAAGATTTGGGACCTGTTTATCGCAATCTGAAAAGGGTGAGGGAGACGAGGAGTCGGGCTGCTGCTGTCGATTGTTCGACAACTGAATTGGCTTTCTCGTTCACGTGGACATCATCAGACAGACACCAATAATATAACCAGATACATATGTACTTTTGACATGCAGCCAAGTCCTTTCGTACATTGTGCATGTTTGTGATCATATGTTTACAGAAATAGTTAGAACGTGAGATTTGCTCTTGTCTGGATGGGAGACATTTTGAGTGGGAAATTGATAGAGGAATTCTAAATTCCTTTATGTTTTATTGCCAAAACCAATGTGCACTCATTTCTAATTCATTAATGAATTGTAAGTTCATTAATTATGCATGAAGTAGATTGAGACCAGTCTTAAAAGCCAGGTAAGAGCGTTTAATTCCAGAGAGTACTGACCCAAAATACAAAGAACATTACATTTTAAAGAAAGAGAACATAAAATGACGTCATCAGTTTCACACCCTCTCCCAGCCTTACAATAGCGTAGTATTCAGTCCTAGAGATTTTTTTACTCCCCTCATAAAACTACATTCCAACCTGTCTAAAATATATACTTCTCTCCACTAACGGAATCCAACCAAAACATTCTTATCTGTCTGAAAAACTATCTTATCCACCTTCTTTAAACTGCCCAGGAGGCACAGACAATTAATTCGTTCTGCTTACATTTTCAGTAACAGCTCAACCAAAAACTCATACTTTTCATATCATAACATAATAGTATTAGAATAAATGGTTCAAATCAATAATGTATACATAATTAATAATTTCAACTATAATTTCCTCTAACAATCCTCCCTTTGATCAAATATTATACATTCAATTCTACATCTAGTTTTATTTTATCATAAAAAATGAAAGTATAAACGAACTTAACCAACCTTTTTATAGAGGTTTATCAGATTATCATATGAATAGACACAGCCATTGCCAATCAACAAATCAACATTATTATAAATGTTTATCCAACTCTTCACAACTCATTAATCAAATCTAACCTTAACTCCAACTATTTTTAAACCTACATCAGAATCATAACTCTTCCTTCCGGATTTTCGTCACAACCTTCATTAAAAAAACAGTTTAATCATGGAAACAAATTACAATCTAATTCCCCTTCATCTCAACACTAGCCTCATCAAACATAAATTCCCCACAAATGACAGATCCAGATTCGTCCACTTCCTCTGTAGACATGCCTTCAGTCCTCCACAGGTCAGAACCTGGAATCGGCCCATAACGCACCATCTGTAGTGTCATTGATCTCTCCAGAGTCCTGGAAACAAGGCCTCGCACACAGCCGCATAAATTTAAAACAGTCATGCATGGTGGATGGATGCCGCCCATAACACAGTGATTATAACATTTTTCCATTTTCCAAATCTACTATCAAACCAATTAGTCAGGGAAGTATTCACCCCAGAGTTTTCTGCCAACCCGTGAGCCAGGGTGGTCAAACCAGCTGAGGCTTCGGGCACTGATTCGTCCGGAGCTGTGCTACCTGGGATGTAAGACATGGTCCTGATTACCACGCCCACTTCCTCCTTTTATCTAATGCAATTCTATTCTGTCAGGTCTTCCAGCTGGTTGCTTCAGTCTGTTCTACAAAACCTTTAATAACACTTCTGGTAACTATAATTAATCCAGTCTACATTCTTATTGAGAGTAGACCACCAGAAAATGCTTGACTCCAATCCTGCTAGTATCTGATTTCTTGCCTTGAACTCATTCGGCACACCTCGTGGAACCCCAATGTTATCAATATATACTCTGTCGTCAAAAGACCCAGATGGAGCTTCTCTTCTCTCTCGTTTGTCTAACTTCATGTCTTGGTGTTGTATGAGTGTAAAAGGCATTCCTAACCAGTCCAATCAGTCGGTAATACTGGCCACAAACTCATTCCCCCGCACAACCACCAGATGTCGCCCTGGCCCACTTCAACGTATTGAAATCCCCAGAGTTCAACCAGCCTGTCAAATCAGACATGGTCTCGTCAGTGGTAATATTCTCTGTCCTATTGCGAGTACTAACTTCCCCCACGTATTTCCCATGTGTACTGTATCTGGCCAAACAGTAATATTCACCTCTCGTCACGGTAAAGGGAGGAAGTCTTGATTTAAAGGGAACCTGGGGACATAAATAGTGCAAATCAATACAACTGTCATTATCTGGCATTCCTGCTTTCATGAACAGCTTTACCATACCGACCCACACTCCTCTACCCAGAACCGTACTAGGGTGTCGACCAAGACCTGGTCATCACAACCCTTGATCCTTTTCATTTCTTATTTAAAGAGTTAAGCATTTCCTTATGCCACTCCACTACCTTTTTCCATACTGGGTGAGTGGATTCATATAGTCCTCTCTTCCAATGAGCTATGACCTGTGTCCACGATCAATATGGGAACCTGCACCGATATCTCTTCTATTTCGGAACAAATCCTCACCGTCTAAACCCTGGGTCAAATTACCACTCTCCGCATATCTAGTAGGACGTGCTGTATCAGGAATATGTCACCCACGATAAGACAGCTCAGACGAACAGCTTCCATGTGAAACCCCACCCTTTCCCCGAGAACACATCACTTAGCAAGAGCCAGACACATCTTCACTTCTATGAACAAAAACAGGGGTGACAGGACAGGGAGGGTTACTTCATTCGAGACATGGCCCCCGGAATTCTGTTAATTCCAGTTCTACTCTCGAACACTGTTTATTTGTTCGACAGAAAATATGTATCTTACCCTCCCGCAGTGCGATATGAATCCGGGTGGCCCACGGGACTGGATTGAGTGTCTTCACCTGTAGTTCACCTGTAGTGCATAAACTCTTGGACATACAGGTTTGGTTAATAAAACAGTTTCTTATTCGTCAAACCAATTAGCTAAAAAAAAAATTATTAGTTAATTATCCCGTAGGTCACATCCTATTCTAGAACACTATTTACCCATCCCCCTTTTGTTACCTGGCTCTGCCCAGGTAACAACCTTGCCTTATTCTTATACAATGACTTAGGTAAGATTTAGTGAATTATCCTTATGTCTGACATTTTCATTTAGGAGTGTCCCTTTCATTTTCCAAAAGTCCAATTCTCGCTTTTGTCTCCACTTAGTATCTACACACTATGTTATCTTTGCTCTTCCTGGCTCCCCTTCTAAAACTTCTCTGCTCTCCAACCTTCAAGGTCTCTGCAGTGCGGGGGAGGGCTCTTCTGCCTGCCTGTGGCTGTTTTTCACATTCCCAAATTTGAACTACATGCCTCACTGTTTGGCTTTTTAAACTCATGGATTTTCTTTTAGAAAGAACATGTCTATGAGCGGTTTTCTCTAAAGTCCTTAATCAATCTATCTTAATCCTAACAATAATCCTAAATCATCATAGATGTCCTATATTCCTGTTAAATATAATACTATTTAAAAATTTATAATCTAATAAATGCTAACCATATTAAAAATCCTTCCTACACTAACAAGCCCTCTCCTTGGGGACCCTCAGTATTCTATCTGACAATAACATGGATTTAATATGTGTTGCAAAGTGTGGAATAAAACTTTGGTCCTGGAAAACAGAGTAAAGCAGAACAAAGCATTTTTATAATCCATCTGGTCCTCTCAGCTATTCCTATCCTGCACCAGGTGGGCACCATGCCACCCTTCACGACAGGGAGAACAACCATACACAGGTCATCCTCAGTCAGTCTCATCCTCCCCTGAAAGCATGCTTCACCTCAGCCTCTCCAACTGGAGCATCAAGCAAAGGCATCGTGCCTGAAGCCTTCACCACATCTGTAACAGACTTCTTAAAACACGGTATGATGCAGGCAGCACATCACATCAATAACAAATAATACAAGAATTAGGGTCAGAAATCCAGTAACCACCATACCAGTATACTTACCAAACCAGGCTCCCAACCAAGAGGACAGTCAGACTCTTCCCCCCCCCCCCCCCATGGTCCTCATCTCGACAGATAGTGCATCAAGCCCATTAAGGCCCTTAGATATACTACCATCTGGACTGGTGTTATTAGGGATATACGTACAACATTGTTCACCGAACATCTTGCAGACGCCCCCCTGACTAGCAAGAAGCATATCCTAAGCAAGTCTATTCTGTATAAGACAGCCACAAATTGTCCCTACCATCAAAACCAGTCTCCGTGCCTAATTGATCAATGGCTGAATAGTCTAACATTAATTACCTGAATGGGATTTTTAACACAGTGGTGGCAGGTTCGGTCCAGGGGTGGTAGAGGAGTGTGTCTGGCCCTGGTTCGTCTGGGACCTCTGGTTTTGGCAGTACCTTAATAGAAAACACACCCATCGTGTCTGTCCCGGTCCTTTGTAGTCCGGGGGTGTAAGTGCCTGCATCAGAGAGCTTAATAGTTTTGATGGTTAGTAGGATTTCATCACCTTTACAAAGTTCAACAGTGCTCCCAGGTTTCCCCCATATCATGGAAAACCCATCCACCTTTGTGGGATCCTCTATGCTATAAGGATACCCTCTTCTCCAGTCCCAGAACTGTCCCAAGTTGGTTATCATGTAATCCCCATATGGACACCCTCCCCCATTACCCAGGTAATGTCCCCCGTCTTTTGACACTCCTGTACACGGGTGTTAAAACCAAACAAAAATAGCTCAATTTCTTCCCTGCCCTGTTGGCTCAAAATATGTTATCTTCCCCTATTTATTCTCAATGATGAATATGACTTTTTCTCTGTTACAATACCAACTCCCTAATAGCCCATTCAAAAAACTTCACAGCTAATGTTACAAGACGGAATCCTGAACCCCTTTCTCATTTGTGGCTCAAACAGTAATTCTAAGCCCTCAACCAAAACTGCTTCATTTCTAATGAATTTACCTTAAAACTAGTAACTCAATATGACTCCATTCATTATACAAATGACTCTCCCTTGAGGCTGATCAGACCTCAGAAGCCAGTCATGATAAGGTCAAAAGGCCATACCATATTAGACATAAAGATCCCTTTATCCTTACAATAGAAATAGTCACCTGTGTGAGCATGCCTCTAAAACCTAATGATAATTCCCCTTTGACTCAAATCAATAATCATAAGTTTTAAACATCGTCTACGGATATGTTTACTTAAATGACCATGCTACCTTTAGATACAATTAACCCGATAACATTATTATCCAATGCATTACTTTTTCTCTCTGCCGCAAATGTCGTACGTTTCACAGTGTAAGGAATCCGTAATTTAATCCCCGATATTTAATAAATATGCATTCACATTCTCTCATGGCTCCTTTAATTTACTTATTTTTTTGGGTAACTCCCATCCGTCCCAGAACAAAGAGTTCTACCTAAACCCGCCAGAACACACTGTTCAACTAAGTTAAATCAAACCCTAAAATTGACCATAACCAATAAACAAAACACTTTTATCTCAACTTCTGAAAGGTTACTCGAAGCCTCGATACACACACTAACAGCCATACAGTTTGCTCCGTTATCCCCAGTCCCTGGTGACAAAAGTGTCTCGCTAGTGACGTCATCATCAAGCGCTCAACCTGCCAATTCGTAGCGACTCCAAATGAATTGTAAATAATTCTTGTTCGATTAACCAAACCTAATTTATCACATCTTGTTCAAATCCTGAATTATAATTTACCACCCCAACCGACATCTCTAAATTCGCCAATTTTATAAAAGCTTTTCGATGGGCATAAATCATAATTGTCTCTTTGTTATCATTTAGAATCCATTTTGCTCTAAGTACCTGTCTCGTCTTTGACTTAGTATTTTAATTACAACTCTATTCCCAATACGTTATTCACTTGTCTAATTACAAACTCAGACCAGCATTCGTGAGTGCTCGCCTTAAAAATGCCTTGTCTCTGGGAACCGGGAAATCCCCTTAACCCAAACTTTTACTCCTACAACGACACCCAATAATTCTTATGATCCCTTCACGTCGTTCGTTTTAAATCTCTTGATGTATCATGTAACTTATTTTTCTCTCTTCGAATTGTCGTCCCACAATATTTTTTCCACTGTCATACACTCAAACCACGGTGATTACCGTGCACTGTCCCTTTAAGATAAGACTTTTCATTTGTTCCCCGCAATGTGAACGGAAATCAGATAATTTTTAGAATACGTTACTTTTTGTTCAAATTCACTGGTGTTACCTTAACCAAAAATCAATAATCAGAAAAACAATCACAACTTTTTACGATTAAACTATTCTTACCTAATTTAGAGTCCAAAGCGTTACACTATATAGCCCCATTTGAGTGTCTAGCAATTCCGTTGCTGGCCATAGACAACAATTTGCCCGCCTTTGTAAAATATATATTCCCTATTCAGATTGAGTTCAGTTTTAAATTCTAATCATCAGAGTAAACCCAACCGAACTTCTCAATTTACTATACCCTAACATTTAAACGTACCATGTTTTTGTGCTAAACTTCTCATGTCAATTGATTCATAAATAGCCATAACATCAAGGCAGGCTGGAATTGTATCGTATCTCTCCGTTATCCCCTCCATTTAACTTTAGGTAACTCTCTCTCTTCTATGATACATCAATTTAATTACGACTCCCATCTCAATACATTATTCCACCAGATCATTTTGGGCGAAATAGCGTTTTACATCGAAATTGTCTCGCCATTATTTTTAATGACTTATTTTATCAATTCTATCTAGAACACATAATATCCGTTCAGTTATATCTTTTGCAAACACTGGCGACCGTATTTTTCAGGCAAAACATGCAAATAGGTCAATTACGATCTAAAATCAATTTTAGTTAAACGGAAACTGAACCGTGGATTACCGTTGGTGAGACTGCTGCGCTCACCACTCCCCTACTAACACAATGGAATTGACTGAGACTCTCCGCAAATATACTTGTTTTTACCGTTATCTGTATTGGTTACTCCGAAATCTAGATGCCTTTCTATATCATTTTTAAATTCTTTATGTGTGGCTTTCTACGAATTAGCAATTGACCGTTACTTAATTACTTAGTTTTTCTGTCTGGCCATGTGTATCTTTATTTGGATATTTCAGTAGTATTTGTTCAATAGGAACGATGATCAATATTTTTACAAGATTACCGTTCTATTTCCCAGTACCTTATTTAATATCCCGTCTTAATCTCGGGCGGGTGCGTTTCTCATGATTCAGTTTAGCTCTTTTGTGGAAATCTTACCAATAGTTTTGACTTTTGAATCAGATTTTTAGGTCTAACCTAACAACTATAAGCCCAGGGTTTGTAAGGCCCTAGTTAAAATCTTATTTTCCGGTTGTGTCAGTAAAGAACTCTAATAATCGTTATCTCACGCCACTAATTGTTAGATTTCCCTCTCGCATTAGGAGGACATGGATAAGTACCTGAGTGTGTTCTTAGAGCCGTGGTTTAAAGCCCCCAACCAGGGCAGCTACCAGATCGCCTTCAAGGCCCGGAACAGTTCCCACAACAAGAGGGACGACATCATCAAGGCCCTGGCAGGTGGGCTACATGGACACAGTACTGGGAAACACATCTCAAGATACAGTGTGTTCAGAGACCAGAGAATAACCAGCACCATATCAATGTGCAGAGGTACAAGGTATTTGAGGTAGATATGTACATGAAGGCAGGGTAAAGTGACTAGGCATCAGGATAGATAATAATAAGGTATTTGAGGTAGATACAGTGCCTTGCGAAAGTATTCGGCCCCCTTGAACTTTGCGACCTTTTGCCACATTTCAGGCTTCAAACATAAAGATATAAAACTGTATTTTTTTGTGAAGAAACAACAACAAGTGGGACACAATCATGAAGTGGAACGACATTTATTGGATATTTCAAACTTTTTTAACAAATCAAAAACTGAAAAATATATTATGTGCAAAATTATTCAGCCCCCTTAAGTTAACACTTTGTAGCGCCACCTTTTGCTGTGATTACAGCTGTAAGTCGCTTGGGGTATGTCTATCAGTTTTGCACATCGAGAGACTGAATTTTTTTCCCATTCCTCCTTGCAAAACAGCTCGAGCTCAGTGAGGTTGGATGGAGAGCATTTGTGAACAGCAGTTTTCAGTTCTTTCCACAGATTCTCGATTGGATTCAGGTCTGGATTTTGACTTGGCCATTCTAACACCTGGATATGTTTATTTTTGAACCATTCCATTGGTTCAAAAAGGAATAGGAATACCTAGGATAGGATAAAGTAATCCTTCTCACCCCCCCCCCCCCTTAAAAGATTTAGATGCACTATTGTAAAGTGGCTGTTCCACTGGATGTCTTAAGGTGAACGCACCAATTTGTAAGTCTCTCTGGATAAGAGCGTCTGCTAAATGACTTAAATGTATGTAAATGCATTAGATTTAAGTTACCCTCTCCTCCTTATTCGGCTAAACAATCCTTCCTTTTCTGTCTTAATCTCTCATGATTAAGTTTAGCTCTTTTATGGAAATCTTACCAATAGTTTTGACTTTTGAATCAGATTTTTAGGTCTAACCTAACAACTATAAGCCCAGGGTTTGTAAGGCCCTAGTTAAAATCTTATTTTCCGGTTGTGTCAGTAAAGAACTCTAATAATCGTTATCTCACGCCACTAATTGTTAAATTTCCCTCTCGCATGGAAACATCATGTCCATAGATATGGCTTTTATCTAATTTCTTTAGATTTAAGTTTCCCTCTCCTCCTCATTTGGATATTTTCCGTAGTATTAGTTGAATCGGGACGGTGATCAATACTGCCACTATTTATATGACCCATCCAGTTATCTTGCGCATTCTTGCCGTTTCTCTACGCCCAGTATTTGTACAAAATCACCGTCCTATCTTCCAGTACCTATTTAATATCCCTTCTTAATCTCGGGCGGGAATGCCTCTCATGACTAAGTTTTAGTTTATTTACGGTAGTGCACATTACCACAGGTTATTTTCGAACCTGCTTCCGTGTATTTCGGTTCTACAAAACCCATTGTATGATGATCATACATACCCTGTGGGAATAGCCAGGCCCCCATTATTGATGATTTCTGAAAATTTCAGAACATCAATTAAAGAGCTCAAATCCCCCCAGAATCGAGAATAAAGGCTACTTTACCTGCTGCCGGCTGGGAAAACATTGTTCGTTTGAATCTAGTCACCCTCTCTGTCCTCTGATAATACGCAGGCCTGTTTCAATTTTAACCTCAATTCAGAGGTCAGGTCTTTAGTAAAACGAGTCAAAAACTCGTCCGTGCACGTTTTCCAGCGTACTACCTTCAGGCACAGTGAGAGATATTTAGATCCGGCATTCGAAGGACCAAATTGATAGAGGAATTCTAAATTCCTTTATGTTTTATTGCCAAAACCAATTCGCACTCATTTCTAATTCATTAATGAATTGTAAGTTCATTAATTATGCATGAAGTAGATTGAGACCAGTCTTAAAAGCCAGGTAAGAGCGTTTAATTCCAGAGAGTACTGACCCAAAATACAAAGAACATTACATTTTAAAGAAAGAGAACATAAAATGACGTCATCAGTTTCACACCCTCTCCCAGCCTTACAATAGCGTAGTATTCAGTCCTAGAGATTTTTTTACTCCCCTCATAAAACTACATTCCAACCTGTCTAAAAGATATACTTCTCTCCACTAATGGAATCCAACCAAAACATTCTTATCTGTCTGAAAAACTATCTTATCCCTCTTCCTTAAACGCCCAGGAGGCACAGACAATTAATTCGTTCTGCTTACATTTTCAGTAACAGCTCAACCAAAAACTCATACTTTTCATATCATAACATAATAGTATTAGAATAAATGGTTCAAATCAGTAATGTATACATAATTAATCATTTCAACTATAATTTCCTCTAACAGAAATATTCCGTGACGGTGTTATCATACTCATTAGCAGGGCTAGTTCAAACATCTGAAAACAGACGCTGTGGTGTGTGTGTGTGTGCTAATTAGATCGAGATGTTTATGAAATCAGTGCTTTTGAGTAAGCACTTTAAAAAAACAGTTAGAGATAGGGGGCAGTATTTCCACTTTGGATGAATTGCGTGCCCATAGTGAACTGCATCAAAATCTGTCCTAAATTGCTAATATATGCATATTATTATTAATATTGGATAGAAAACACTCTGAAGTTTCTAAAACTGTTTGAATTAAGTCTGTGAGTATACCAGAACTCACAGGGCAGGCAATCTTCCAAACAAGTTTTGAAATCCTGAAAGTTGGGGCAACTTTGACGTCATCGCCCCCTCCCTTCCCAACAAGTTATGGATCTGGAAACACTTTCTACGTCTTCCACTAGATGTCCTCATTCAGTAGAAAGTGTAATGGAGCATTTGCTGTGAACTTTGACCTAATGGGAAGGAAAGTAGTCGGTGTCGCAAGAGAATGCCATTTTGTTGTGGCGCATTTGTCTTTGAGTGCTACGGCTGTTCCAATCAGCCCCAGATGAAAACGAATGATCCGGTTGGAATGTTATTGGATATATATGATTATAACATCCTGAAGATTGATTCTGCACTTAGTTTGACCAGTTTCTTCGACCTGTAATATGTATTTTGGAAGTTTTCATGCAAAGTTATCCTGGACCAGAAGTCATTTTTTGGGCATATGAGCTGAAAGTGATAGCAAATGCTGCTACTTGGACACTAGAATTGAACATTATGAAACAAAACAATTTATTGTTGAACTAGGACTCCTTGCACTACATTCTGATGAAAGATCATCAAAGGTAAAGGAATATTTATGTTGTAATTTTGTATTTCTGTTGACTCCAATATGGCGGAGAAATATTGTTACGTCTGAGTGCCGTCTCAGATTATTGCAATGTTAGGCTTTTTCCGTAACGTAAAAAAAAATGTGACACAGCAGTTGCATTAAGAACCAGTGTATCTTTAATTATATGTAGAACATGTATCTTTAGTCAAAGTTTATGATGAGTATTTCTGTTATCTGGCGTAGCTTTCTATAATTCCTCCGGATATTTTGGAGGATTTTCTGAACATGGCGTCAATGTAAACTGAGATTTATGGATATAAAATGCATATTATCGAACAAAACATAAATGTACTGTGTAACATGTCATATGACTGTCATCTGATAAAGATTTTCAAGAGGTTAGTGATTGATTTTTTTTTTAAATCCTGCTTTTGTGATTTTTATCTTTTGCTGGAAAAAATGGCTACGTTTTTTCTTTGGTTTGGTGGTGGTCTAACATAAATATATGTTGTGTTTTCGCCGTAAAACATTTAAAAAATCTGACACGCTGGGTAGATGAACAAGGTGTTTATCTTTCATTTGAGGTATTGGACTTATTAATGTGTGGAGGTTATATATTTCTAAAGAATATTTTTGCATTCCCTGCGCCACCTTTTCAGCTGAACGGGGGGTGGAGTTCCCCTAGGGGAACCCCTCGCCTCAACAGGTACTCAAAGGAGCCCATGGAGATATTTTAAGATTGCTTGCAATGTATTTCTCATCTGCTTGTAGGTGTCACAGTGGGTGATGTTTTGAACAGCCCAGACACAGAGCTGAGCCCTGAGGGCCCATCTACAGGTGGTTCATTGCCCCTTTGTTCATCTCTCTCCCCGGTTTGGTTCAACATCTCCCCGGCCCCTCTCACCAACACCCAACCCACCGTCCAGGCGCAACCTTTGGACACTGACTTTATGCATTCTGATCAATGTCTCCCATTTGCCAGGGAAATGACAATGTACAGTACTTTCACAGGACCATCGATCAGTGCACTGTCTGCTCTCGTGTGAGACAGAGCAGTCTCACCCCAAAAACGGGTGTTTTTAAAATATTTATTATTTCCTAATTCACATTTCACTGGTTTACTTTGTGTTTTTTCTCTCTTATTTACCCTTTCATCACACTTTTCGCTTGTGTATTACATTCCTAAATAAATATCTAAAATGGTCTGCAAATGCATTTGTGGTTATTTATACTTGTGACAAAGGTGAATGTCTTGAGGGTCCAGCTTCGTTGTCTACAGCTAGACAGCCATTCTCTCAGAAGCACACTACATGAACAAAGGTATGTGGACACCTGCTCGTCGAACATCTCATTCCAAAATCATGGGCATTAATATGGAGTTGGTCCACCTTTGCTGCTACTGGATAACAGCTTACACTCCTCTGGGAAGGCTTTACACTAGATGTTGGAACATTGATGCGGGGACTTGCTTCCATTCAGCCACAAGAGCATTAGTAAGGCATGGGGGCATTGTCATGCTAAAACAGGAAAGGGCCTTCCCCAAACTATTGCCACAAAGCTGGAAGCCCAGAATTGTCTAGAATGTCATTGTATGCTGTAGCGTTAAGATTTCCCTTCACTGGAACTAAGGGGCCTAGCCCAAACCATGAAAAACAGCCCCAGACCATTATTCCTCCTCCACTAAACTTTACAGTTGGCACTATGCATTCAGGCAGGTAATGTTCTCCTGGCATCCGCCAAAACCAGATTCATCCGTTGGACTGCCAGATGGTGAAACGGGATTCATCACTCCAGAAAACGCTTCTCCACTGCTCCAGAGTCCAATAGCGGCGAGCTTTATACCACTCCAGCCAATGCTTGGCATTGCGCGTGGTGATCTTAGGCTTGTGTGTGGCTGCTTGGCCATGGAAACTCATTTCATGAAGCTCCCGATGAACAGTTATTAGGCTGACCTTGCTTCCAGAGGCATGTTGAAAGTCACTGAGCTCTTCAGTAAGGCCATTCTACAGCCAATGTTTGTTTATGGAGATTGCATGGCTGTGTGCTCAATTTTATAATACCTGTCAGCAACGGGTGTGGCTAAAATAGCCAAATCTACTAATTTGATGGGGTGTCCATATACTTTGTATATATAGTGTACCATAGCAGAAAAGTCCCCATTTGAAAGGCATAACAAAGTTATTTATATGTCTTGAGGTCCAACCGCCAAAAAATATGATAAACTAAAACAACAAGGATGAAGTGGCTACCATTATGGTAGTCTTTATTGTGATTTGTAAAGTGTGAACAAGAAAAACAGCAAAACCAAGTGTTTATCTCAGAACAACAATCATCAACCAAAGGAAGAGAACATAATTTGTGTGTGCACATTTCCAAACCCCATTTGAGCATTTACTGTAGGGTGCCACGCGTGATAGTAGGATCCTGGAAAGACACTTGGCTAGCTGGTGTGAGGAAGTAGTCCTTGAGGTTGTTGCTCACGTCTATAGCAACTTTGGTTGCCTTGTAAGCTTATCTTGGTTTCTCAAATGATTGCCTCGCCTGGTTCACCAACTCCTTCACAGTTTTGTGTGAAATCGGAGGGTCTGCTGTCCGGACCTCTGGCAGTCTCTATGGGGGTGCCACGGGGTTCAATTCTTGGACCGACTCTCTTCTCTGTATACATCAATGAGGTCGCTCTTGCTGCTGGTGAGTCTGATCCACCTCTACGCAGACGACACCATTCTGTATACTTCTGGCCCTTCTTTGGACACCGTGTTAACAACCCTCCAGGCAGGCTTCAATGCCATACAACTCTCCTTCCGTGGCCTCCAATTGCTCTTAAATACAAGTAAAACTAAATGCATGCTCTTCAACCGATCGCTACCTGCACCTGCCCGCCTGTCCAACATCACTACTCTGGACGGCTCTGACTTAGAATACGTGGACAACTACAAATACTTAGGTGTCTGGTTAGACTGTAAACTCTCCTCCCACACCCATATCAAACATCTCCAATCCAAAGTTAAATCTAGAATTGGCTTCCTATTTCGCAACAAAGCATCCTTCACTCATGCTGCCAAATATACCCTTGTAAAACTGACCATCCTACCAATCCTCGACTTTGGCGATGTCATTTACAAAATAGCCTCCAATACCCTACTCAACAAATTGGATGCAGTCTATGACAGTGCAATCCGTTTTGTCACCAAAGCCCCATATACTACCCACCATTGCGACCTGTACGCTCTCGTTGGCTGGCCCTCGCTTCATACTCGTCGCCAAACCCACTGGCTCCATGTCATCTACAAGACCCTGCTAGGTAAAGTCCCCCCTTATCTCAGCTCGCTGGTCACCATAGCATCTCCCACCTGTAGCACACGCTCCAGCAGGTATATCTCTCTAGTCACCCCCAAAACCAATTATTTCTTTGGCCGCCTCTCCTTCCAGTTCTCTGCTGCCAATGACTGGAACGAACTACAAAAATCTCTGAAACTGGAAACACTTATCTCCCTCACTAGCTTTAAGCACCAACTGTCAGAGCAGCTCACAGATTACTGCACATGTACATAGCCCACCTATAATTTAGCCCAAACAACTACCTCTTTCCCTACTGTATTTTATTTATTTATTTATTTTGCACCTTTGCACCCCATTATTTTTTATTTCTACTTTGCACATTCTTCCATTGCAAATCTACCATTCCAGTGTTTTACTTGCTATATTGTATTTACTTTGCCACCATGGCCTTTTTTGCCTTTACCTCCCTTATCTCACCTCACTTGCTCACATCGTATATAGACTTGTTTATACTGTATTATTGACTGGATGTTTGTTTTACTCCATGTGTAACTCTGTGTTGTTGTATGTGTCGAACTGCTTTGCTTTATCTTGGCCAGGTCGCAATTGTAAATGAGAACTTGTTCTCAACTTGCCTACCTGGTTAAATAAAGGTGAAATAAATCAAATAAATAAACATGTTTCTTGGGTCTGGGAAGCTGGTGTCTCATGCACCGCCTGTATCCACCTTTCTGGATGCAGGTCCCCAGTGGGTGTGGAGTGGTCAACAAACGTGGGGTGGATGTACTGTGTTGATGACTGTGTTGTCAATGTCTGTAGTACAAAGTTAATTGTGGAGGGCCACGCAGGCCTTCAAAATGGTCTGATCTTCATCTAAGTCACAACAATAGATGAACACAGTGTGCTTAAAGTAATAACACACAAATTATTGTATTTTTCTTGTCTATATTGAATATATAATTTAAACATTCACAGTGGAAAAAGTATGTGAACCCCTAGGCTAATGACTTCACCAAAAGCTAATTGGAGTCAGGAGTTAGCTAACCTGGAGTCCAATCAATGATACAAGAAGCATTGCCTGATGTGAACCATGCCTCGAACAAAAGAGATATCAGGAGATTAAGAATTGTTCACTTGCATAATGCTGGAACAGGTTACAAAGTATCTCTAAAAGCCTTGATGTTTGTCAGTCCACGGTAAGACAAGTTGTCTATAAATGGAGAAAGTTCAGCACTGTTGCTACTCTCCCTAGGAGTGGCCGTCCTGCAAAGATGACTGCAAGCGCACAGCGCAGAATGCTCAATGAGGTTAAGAAGAATCCTAGAGTATCATCTACAGACTTACAGAAATCTCTGGAACATGCTAACATCTCTGTTGACGAGTCTTCAATACGTAAAACACTAAACAAGAATGGTGTTCATGGGAGGACACCACGGAAGAAGCCACTTCTGTCCAAAAAAAACATTGCTGCCCGTTTGAAGTTCGCAAAATATGTTCCACAGCACTACTGGCAAGATATTCTGTGGACAGATGAAACTAAAGTTGAGTTGTTTGGAAGGAACACACAACACCGTGTGGAGAAAAAAAGGCACAGCACACCAAAACCTCATCCCAATTGTAAAGTATAGTGGAGGGAGCGTCATGGTTTGGGGCTGCTTTGCTGCCTCAGGGCCTGGACAGCTTGTTATCATCGGCGGAAAAATGAATTCCCAAGTTTATCAAGACATTTTGCAGGAGAATGTAAGGCTATCTGTCCGCCAATTGAAGCTCAACAGAAGTTGGGGGGTGCGGTGCACAGGACAACGACCCGAAACACAGAAGTAAATCAACAGCACAATGGCTTTAACTGAAGAAAATGTGCCTTCTGGAGTGGCCCAGTCAGAGTCCTGACCTCAACCCGATTGAGATGCTGTGGCATGATCTCAAGAGAGCGGTTCACACCAGACATCCTAAGAATATTGCTAAACTGAAACAGTTTCCTGACCGTTGTGCAGGTCTCATTCGCAACTACAGAAAACGTTTGTTTGAGGTTATTGCTGTCAAAGGAGGGTCAACCAGTTATTAAATCCAAGGGTTCACATACTTTTCCAACCCTGTACTGTGAATGTTTACATGGTGTGTTCAATAAAGACATGAAAACGTATAATTGTTTGTGTGTTATTAGTTTAAGCAGACTGTGTTTGTCTATTATTGTGACTTAGATGAAGATAAGATCAAAATGTATGACTATTTTATGCAGAAATCCAGGTAATTCCAAAGGTTCACATACTTTTTCTTGCCACTGTATATTACATGTATTTAGCGTATTTTACTTGGCTATGGTCGCATCAGGTTTACAATCAGAGGGAATGCTTTGTCTCCCACTAAGACATATGATCTCAGTATTTGGGTCCCCCGGCAAGCACTAGAGCCTTGGTAGCGCCAACTGGCCTGCAATGAGTTGGTAGCCAAACTTTCTCCCAACTATGCCTCCACGTTGATCATGGTGAAGCCCGTTTTGCCACAGAGGGATAAGCAACAAAATCCTCCTTCAGGACAGGCCAGAGAGCTTGGCACATTTCTGAGGCAATGTCACCAACTGTTGAGATTCCTCAGCGATACTTTGCTGTGTGCTGCCACACGCCAAAAACCGAAGGGTCACAAACAGTTTTCCTGCAGCAATTACAGGCAAGCTGTGAGTTCTCTCGTGCGAGATGTGATGGGCAAGCCGCTGAAGCAAGTTGTCGAATTTAGCAACAGACATCCGAAAGTATTGAAATGTCTTTCCTTGTCTATGCTTCTCATAGGTTGGAAAAGAGATGGTTATTCTCCTTCATCCCCTCTTGTAGTGTTCAGTGGATAAACCTGACATTTTCTGTTTTTTTTCTTCCCTTCCTGAGTAGTAAGAGCAGTTCAATCTTTATCCATCTCAATTCAAAGAGAGACATGTTTGCTTCTGCTTCTGTGGCAAAAACAGAAGCGTCGTAAAGAATAGAACACCAGACTAGCCTGACATGTAGCTAGCCAGCTAGTATTTGAAAACACGCATATAACACCGGATCCGGAAGTGTTGTTGCTAGCTGTGTGTGTGTGTGTGTGCATGTTCATACAATTGTGACTGACTGTGACTGTACATGAGTGTCATGGATGGGGCTATAGTGTTGTACAACATTTGGACAGGTGCCTATAATTGGCATGTGAATGCGGGCCGCAGCTGGGAGAGAAAGGGCTAATGAAGAGAGTGGACAGGGAGGAGGATGAGTTCAAGAGCACCTCGCTGAAGATGGAGTGACAGAGGGCTGGCGATGACAGGGATTCGAGATGCGATGACAGGGATTCAGGATGATTAATTTGAGTGGCAGGCCAAGTGCTGGAGAGAGGGGCAGGACTGTCAGAGGAGGTTATGACACAGTTAGTTTTTCTTTCAACAAGAATTTCTTCTTCTGCGCACACTGAGTAGTAGCGGCATAGTACCGTCACCCAGAGACAGATATTGCTTATGTAAACATCACTCGAATGGCAATGCTGTTACTAGACTGAATGCATCAGTTTACAAACTTATTGACAGCCTTGGTGAAATATGGAGAAGGTGAAAACAGTTTGGGAAAGGGGGCAGCATTTTCACATTTGGATGAAAAGCGTGCCCAGAGTAAACTGCCTGCTACTCAGTCCCAGTTGCTAATATATGCATATTATTAGTAGTATTGGATAGAAAACACTCTGAAGTGAATGATGTCCGTGAGTATAACAGAACTCACATGCCAGGTGAAAACCTGAGAAAAATCCAACCAGGAAGTGCGAAATCTGAGGTTTGTAGTTTTTCAACTCTTGGCCTATCGAATACACATTGTCTATGGGTCAAATTGCACTTCCTAAGGCTTCCACTAGATGTCAATAGTCTTTAGAACCTCGTTTGATGCTTCTACTGTGAAGGAGGGGGGAATGAGGGCTGAATGAGTCAGTGTTCTGCCAGAGTGCCATGAGCTCGTGATGCGCGTTTACGTGAGAGTTAGCTTGAGTTCCATTGCATTTCGGAAATCTATGGTTGGAACATTATTGAAGATTTATGTTAAAAACATGCTAAAGATTGATTCTAAACATTGTTTGACACGTTTCTACGGACTGTAACGGAACTTTTTGACTTTTCGTCTGCTCCTAGTGATCGCGCATCATTAATTTGGATTACTGGGCTGAACGCGCTAACTAAAAGGAGGTATTTGGACATAAAGATTAACTTTATCAAACAAATCAAACATTTATTGTGGAACTGGGATTTCCTGGGAGTGCATTCTGATGAAGATCATCAAAGGTAAGTGAATGTTTATAATGCTATTTCTGACTTCTGTTGACTCCAACATGGCGGATATCTGTTTGGCTTGATTTGTTGTCTGAGAGCCGTACTCAGATTATTGCATGTTTGCTTTTTCCGTAAAGTTTTTTTGAAATCTGACACAGCGGTTGCATTAAGGAGAAGTATATCTTTAATTTTGTGAATGACACTTGTATCTTTTATCAATGTTTCTTATGAGTATTTCTGTAAATTGATGTGGCTCTCTGCAAAATCACCGGATGTTTTGGAAGCAAAACATTACTGAACGTAACGCGCCAATGTAAACTGAGATTTTTGGATATAAATATGCACTTTATCGAACAAAACATACATGTCTTGTGTAACATGATGTCCTATGAGTGTCATCTGATGAATATCATCAAAGGTTAGTGATTCATTTGATCTATATTGCTGCTTTTTGTGACTCCTCTCTTTGGCTGGAAAAATGGCTGTGTGTGTTTTTGTGACTTGGCTCTGACCTAACATCATCATATGTTGTGCTTTCACTGTAAAGCCTTTTTGAAATCGGACACGATGGGTAGATTAACAAGAAGTGTATCTTTCATTTGGTGTATTGCACTTGTTAATGTATGAAAGATACATATTTCTAAACAATATTTTTGAATTTCGCGTGCTGCCTTTTCAGCGGAATGTTGTCGAGGGGTGCCGGTAGCGGAACCCCTAGCTGTAAGAAGTTTTAAGAGATGGATGCCCTGTTTTATCTTATTTGTTGGCTTATCAGTCTTTAGGAACATTGTTATTTTTCCCCCTTCCACTATCCTGGCTTACTTTGAGAGTATACATTTAACATGACTTGCATAACATAAAATCACTGTGCTATGCTGTAACTTGTTGGAAAGCCCAACAGATATAGGTATCTCCCAGCATGCCTTGCCCAGGCCCAGTTTGTGTGTGTGTATGTTGTTAAAGTGTGTTGAAAAACAAAGAGAATTTGCTTTGACCCGCGCCTGGGCTTTCATCTCTGAGATGTTTCTGCTCGATCCAGTCAAAAGGTACGCCATGCATTTCAGATGCATTAATGCAAGATACCACTACACTTCAAGAGCAGAGGAAGAAGATCAATGCAACACTATTCATCATGACAATGGTGCCTGCGTTTATGTTAAAGTTTTAAACAGCCCCTCCACATAAGGTGAGCCATGTTGGGATGTGACGTGTTGGGATGTGTTGGATTGCATACCTAGAAAGTCTGAGATGGCAGAAAGTGTGACAATTAATAATTTCACCTTATTTTAGCGCAGCATATCTGGAACAGTTTGTGGGGCACAGACACTGCAAAACACAGGCCAGGAATACTGATGTTGTCTTATATGGCACTTTTTCAATTGCCTTGCTACCCAAACGCTTTGCTCCGGCCAAACGCTACACCACGCCCACTGATGTTAGTTTCTTCTCCGCAATGAGTCTGGATCTTAGTACCTCCCCGACAATTTCTAGAATACAAACTCATTCTAACCTTTCTGATTGGTCCCAGAAACCGATGGGTTGAGCCAGAGCCAGAACACACGTGGGAAAAGCAGCGTTTTGAAAGTGCGTCATTGCCTTTGATACTCTGATTGGTTAGAAATTATCTATGGTTACTTTGTTTTGTACACCAACCCTCATTTTGACATCACCACAACCAACTTCAATGATGGCAATCTCAGACTGAAGTATGTAGCGAACATTCAGTTTGAGTCGTCATGCAACTTTTTCAGTGGGCAAGTTCAGCAAAAACAAGTAAAGAAGGATTAACTTTTCATTTGACCCATCACAGTCTGGTAGCCATGGGGAAGGTTACATACTAGCTTTATGGGTGCACATTCTGGCATTATTAACATTTAATGATATTAATAAGTGATGACACTTTATTGTAACATTACATTCATTAACATATATTATCATGTAAGTATGTTACCCCTCTTCTCAAAATGAACAATCATCACTATTTGTTTATGTAAGGACCTCATCAATAGGTACAATTTCCTATAAATAATTTGGCAGCATCTTTACTGATAGCCACGCAAACAGTGTACTGCAAACTGTGTGTATGATTTAGACCGTGATGGGTTCCACTTTAAATTACATTCAGCGGACCCACTTTAAATGATGTTCAGCGGACCCACTTTAAACGACGTTCAGCGAACCCACTTTTAACGCCGTTCAGCGGACCCACTTTAAACGACGTTCAGCAGACCCACTTTAAAAGGCGTTCAGTGGACCCACTTTAAATGACGTTCAGCGGACCCACTTTAAATGACGTTCAGCGGACCCACTTTAAACGATGTTCAACGGACCCACTTTAAATTACGTTCAGCGGACCCACTTTAAATGACGTTCAGCGGACCCACTTTAAACGACGTTCAGCGAACCCACGTTAAATGACGTTCAGCGGACCCACGTTAAATGAGGTTCAGCGGACCCACTTTAAACGATGTTCAACGGACCCACATTAAATTACGTTCAGCGGACCCACTTTAAATGACGTTCAGCGAACCCACTTTAAATGACGTTCAGCGAACCCACTTTAAACGACGTTCAGCGGACCCACTTTAAACGACGTTCAGCGGACCCACTTTAAACGACGTTCAGCGGACCCACTTTAAACGACGTTCAGCAGACCCACTTTATATGACGTTCAGCGGACCCACTTTATATGACGTTCATCGGACCCACTTTAAATGACGTTCAGCGGACCCACTTTAAATGACGTTCAGCGGACCCACTTTAAATGACGTTCAGTGGACCCACTAAATGACGTTCAGCGGACCCATTTTATATGACGTTCAGCGGACCCACTCTAAATGACGTTCAGCGGACCCACTTTAAATGACGTTCAGCGGACCCACGTTAAATGATGTGCAGCTTAAAGGCTTCATAAAGCCTTCATCAACACTATATAAATGTGTCACAAATCATCTATAACCATATGTCATGCTTTATAAAGGATTCTTAAATGTGGTATAACTGTATAACCACCAATGGCAAATATGACATAAACCTGCGTTTTATAAAGGGTAGCATAAGCACCGCTTAATGAAGGCTTTATAAATCATATTCAATTAAGGCTATACAAAACATTTATAACCCTGTCATGCAAATGTATTCACGCATGACTATAAGTCGATTTGGATAAAAGCTTCTTCTAAATTGTATATATTATAATGTATTTCCCTAAAACATTTCTAGGATGGCCCAACCTCTCTCCCTCTTGGGTACATAGTCAATATTGGACCTGACCTTAACTTCCCCCAAAATACTGTGCTGCAGGATTACACTCTAAAGTGCAGTCTTTGCACAGCAAAGAATTCTATTTGTTTTTGCCTACTTCATTATCTCCCCCCAAAATGTAATTGTCCCCATAATGACAAAGCAAAAACAAGTTTTTAGAAATGTTAGCAAATGTATAAATACAAAAACCCTTTGTTGAAGTACCTTTGGCAGCGATTACAGCTTCGAGTCTTCTTGGGTATGACGCTACACGCTTAGCACACCTTTATTTGGGGAGTTTCTCCCATTCTTCTCTGCAGATCCTCTCAAGTTCTGTCAGGTTTGATGGGGAGGGTCGCTACACAGCTATTTTCAGGTCCCCCAGATGTTCGATTGGGTTCAAGTCTGGGCTTAGGCTGGGCCACTCAAGGACATTCAGAGACTAGTCCCGAAGCCACTCCTGCGTTGTCTTGGCTGTGTGCTTAGGGTCGTTGTCCTGTTGGAAGGTGAACCTTCACCCTAGTCTGAGGTCCTGAGCGCTCTGGAGCAGGTATTCATCAAGGATCTCTTTGTACTTTGCTCCTTTAATCTTTCCCTCGGTCCTGACTTGTCTCACACTTTATGTTTACATCATTAAGCCTTTATGTATGTGTTATGATTGACCAAAGGTGTCTGTCTTTATAGTAAGTACAGCGTCAAATGATACAAGGCATTTATGTATGTGTTATAAATGACCAAAGAGGTCTGACTTTAAATTAAGTACAGCCTCTTGCGATATAGAGTAGTTATGGATGTGTTGTGAATGGCCGAAGGTGTCTCACTTCAAACTAAGTATTACAGGACACTACGTAAAGTGTCAATAAATAGGTTATTAAAGTTCTGCTCATTTATGACAGTTCTCTCATGATCCACAGGTTACTCTAGGGTGTGAGAGGTATTGAAATTGGTAATGGACCTGCAAATCTTGTGTTTGTGTGAGTGTGTGTCAGAAGCAAGAGGATTTGGAGTAGTCCAACCTGAGACTACCGCACCAGGTATTCATCTGTATTCCAGGGCTTGATTACAACCTGTTACAATGGTGCCAATATGTTGTGGCTGGTCTTTCAGCCGGGGATTGGGTGAATGTGTCAAAGACCTGACAGGGTCCAGCACTGCACAGTATAGCTCGTTTGTGTACTGAGGAATGTGTAACTTGGTTCCAGAAGAAAGACACTTTCAATTTCTTTAGGTTGGGAGCTTTCAACAAGTTAAGTGTTTCTTGGTGTAACATCGTTTATTGCACACACAGCACATATCAGCCTAGGATATTTTTGTATTTATTAGGGATCCACATTAGCTGCTATCTTGCAGCAGCTACTCTTCCTGGGGTCCAAACACATTAAGGCACTTAAAACAAAAGTACATCATAGAACATTATTACACCACTACATATCTACAATACAAAATGTATAATACCACCATACAACAACATTATGATGTATGTGTGTGTAGAGCGCATGTGCTAGCATGTGTGTTTGGGTATGCGTGTGTCTGTACTTGTGTCTCTTCACAGTATCAACCTTTCAAAGCTGCCCTTAGTGGGAGTGACCATAGAATTCTATAGGAGTGACCTTACTGAGTACAGTGTTTGTCATCATCACTACTTAACACAGACAAAAAGTAATAATTATGACTTAACACTACCCATTTTGACAATTTATCTCCTTTAAAATCTGATTTTAAACCTAACCCTAACTAATGAAGGCCAAGTTTGATACGTTGGTCCACCAGACCTTCCACATGACATCGCTTTAGAGCGTGTGCCGTCCTTCAGCACAACATGTCACCCTTCATAAAGCATGTTTATATCATATACGACAGTGTCACATTTTACATTGGTGATTGTCACACAGTTATGCTTAATTTATGAACCATTTATAATGCATGACATACGGGTACGGATGCTTTGTAACACATTTACTGTATGTAGTGCTTATGAAGGCATTAAGGCTTTAGGAAGCCTTTATAAACTGAACGGGTCAGGGATTCATGATTTATTGATGTGAACTTATCACAATGATTCCATGTTCTCTTATCATAAAGGATTTTGTAATAGTAAAATTGGTATGTAAAAAAATGAGCAGAAAAAAAGAGGTGGGCCTTCTTTAACACTAGAACCACTAAAGCAGTCATTTTGTCTGCTCGTGAATTTCAAAAATGTATCACTCTGCCATTTTCTAATTCATGCCCACCTCTGTCCTCCACTTTTCCTAAATAAGTCTATATAACACACTGCCGTTTTTAGAATCATAATATAACAGACAGAACTAGACAGAACTAGAGTTATAACCAGTTTTAGGGCAGGTCATTTTTTGAATGGTTTTCCCCGTTGCCCCTCCTCCCGACAGAGAGTTGAATGTGCCGTGCCCAGTTATGTAAGTATGATGGGGGAATGATGCATAACATGCATAATTATGTAATCACCAATTGTGAATGAAGAACAGGGCGGGGCATTCTATTGTATTGGTATATTCTAATTATTTTCTCAAAATGCTATGTACCCTATATCAGTCCACCAAATCCATGCAGTTTTATCAGTCTACTCTTGCCTACTTGGAATACACAGTGAGAGCGTGCATAATTTACAATGGCAAGAAGACCAAAACGAATGGATACACATACTGCGTTAGGGCTGCTACAAGATCTGAATGAAAGCGACTCAGATGGTGGGGAAAAAAATGAATCATGACATCTCTGATTATTGTTCTGATTCTTAGTGTGAACCTACACCTCTGAGGACTAAGTGCAAAAAAGCCAGAACGATGCTCTCTGAGCAGGTACCCATGCCACCACCAAATGAAACATGAGACAGGAGAGATGAAGGGACAGCACCCATTTGGATAGAACAAGCCATGCTGCGGGCTGATTATCAGCACAAAATGTCATCATTGAGAGAGTAGACCCTACAGCTCAAGCAAAAAACATCAGCAACACACTCACCAGCTGGAAGCGTTAATTTCAATCCTGCATGTCCGGAGAAGAGAGTGTAGGCTATATGGAGAGTTTCGGGTCAGACATGTATGGATGGGATACTTTTAAATTTAGAGAAACCATGTCACAGGATCATTTCAGCGAGATCATGCTTTACCTACGATTTGAAAGAGAACGTGCCTGGAAACAGACACATTTGTAGTGGTATCTGACATATAAATAATTGTCTATGATTTACTGCTCTCAGTCAGTATATTCATTATAATGCCGTTATTGCTTTTGTGCAGATTTTCACTCTTTATTAAGCACACTTGGAGCTTATAATGATGTTTAGGCTAACAATGTTTTCATTGCGTCTTTTCATCGTCTTGCGGAGTATTATAATGTTGAAAAAAAAAAATATTACTCTGTTCCAACACATATGCTTTCTTGAATTTCATAATTGTAACAAAGGCATTCTACAAATAAAATGTATTGAACACTTGAATCTTTGGTGTTTTTTTTGTACATAATAGCTTACAGTAACAAACTAATGAAAATGCTATTGTGTTATTTGAAATGGGGTTTTTTGTATTCAAATGTTTCCTAAGGTATTCATAAACACAACCAAATGATTATTTTTGCGATAGGATATATGAAATGTATTAATTACACTCTCAGAATGTTGTAGTCAGAATGACTGCTCATTGGCTTGAAGGGGGGTCCCTCGAGGCCCAGAGGTTCTAGTGTTAAAACAAACTTCCTTTTGATTTATTTTTTGACTATCTGTTGTTTCCATGTATGAATCTGCTATTCAATGTGTTTCTATGGGCTAATAATAGTAAGGCTAAATTAAATGTTTAATCAAATCATTTTTGGTATATATTTTTTTTAACTTAAAGGGGTCCCAAAATTCAAAATCAAACAGCTAAATGATCCTTGGTATGACCATCATAAAACAATTCCATAAGCCCCCCCACCGGCTTAGACTAGGCATATATCAGTGAAGATCACCTCTTTCAGGACAATAGGAGACACCATATTGCACTCTATACTCAGCCAGGGTGTGGAGGAATTATGTCTAAACCAATTCAGGATGGGACAAAATGCTAGTGCCTGGAAATACAATTAAAAGTTTGGCTGCGGATAGTCCTCCTACATCTTTCCCTCTTTGCAAGTTTGTTAATTTCTTCCGGGATCTGTCACATGTGCTCTCTCTCCTGCCTCTAGGCCACCAGCCTGCTCGTTATGGGGCACACCTGTCACCATCGTTACACGCACCTGAGCGTCATCAGACTCACCTGGACTCCATCACTTCCCTGATTATCTTCCCTATGTATGTCACTCCCTTTTAGTTCCTTCCCCAGGTGTTATTGTCTTTGTGTTGTTTCTTATTCTTGTTTTGTATTTAGTTGTGATTATTTATTAAAACACTCACTGCCTGAACTTGCTTCCTGGCACTCAGCGCACCACATTGCAGGATAATTTACCTTGTCATCTAAATTTTGAAACCGCACTATGGATTTTATGCCAATAGTCAGAAGTGGGAGACAAGGGAAGCAATTAACTACAGACATTCCGCGTGGCAATACAGTATGTTCATTTTAACAATAGGTATTCTGCCGGTTAAAACAACTGGGATATTAGTCAATTTACTGAGGTTGGATTGCATTGATTTGAGCATTCTGGCAATGGTTTTATCTAAGGAAGTAAATATACCAATGACTAAATATTTAAAATGGGAAATGATTGGGATTCCATAAATACAGATGGGAGTCCTCCATTGGGGTCTTGAGAGACAGTAGGGCAGATTTGATAAGAATTATTTTATAACTTGAGATGGCGCTGAATTTATCTATGATTTTCAAAGTGTTTAGGAGGGATTGAGATACACTGTCTAGAAAAAGTAAGGTGTATAATGAGATGATGTGATCCATAGAAATGAGAAATATTGGTGTAATTTATTTTGATTGTCAAATTGCCTAGGCCGGGGTCTCTCCATAGACAATAAAAACAGCAGACGTGAGATTGGATCGCCTTGCCTGCTACATGTACTTCTAGTTATTCTGAACAGAACAGAGTATGTATTCCCTCTTACTACTATGGCTGAGGGATTGGCATATACAGTTGAAGGCTGGAAGTTTACATACACATAGATTGGAGTCATTAAAACATGTTTGTCAACCATTCCACAAATTTCTTGTTTACAAACTATTGTTGTGGCAAGTCGGTTAGGACATCTACTTTGTGCATGACACAGATAATTTTTCCAACAATTATTTACTGATGGAATATTTCACTTATAATTCACTGTATCACAATTCCAGTGGGTCAGAAGTTTACAAACACTAAGTTGACTGTGCCTTTAAACAGATTGGAAAATTCCAGAAAATGACCATGACATAATTTAAGTCAATTAGAGGTGTACCTGTGGATGTATTTCAAGGCCTACCTTCAAACTCAGTGCCTCTTTGCTTGACATGATGGGACAATCAAAAGAAATCAGCCAAGACCTCAGAAAAACAATTGAAGACCTCCACAAGTCTGATTCATCCTTGGGAGCAATTTCCAAACACCTGAAGGTACCACGTTCATCTGTACAAACAAACAGTTTCGCAAGTATAAACACCATGGGACCACGCAGCCATCATACCACTCTGTCTCCTAGAGATGAGCGTACTTTGGTGCGAAAAGTGCAAATCAATCCCAGAACAGCAGCAAAGGACCTTGTGAAGATGCTGGAGGAAATGGGTACAAAAGTATCTATATCCACAGTAAAACGAGTCCTATATCGACATAACCTGAAAGGCTGCTCAGCAAGAAAAAAGCTACTGCTCCAAAATCGCCATAAAAAAGCCAGACAACGGTTTGCAACTGCACATGGGGACAAAGATTGTGATTTTTGTAGAAATATCCTCTGTTCTGATGAAACAAAATAGAACTGTTTGGCCATAATGACTATCGTTATGTTTGGAGGAAAAAGGGGGAGGCTTGCAAGCCGAAGAACACCATCCCAACCGTGAATCATGGGGGTGGCAGCATCATGTTGTGTGGGTGCTTTGCTGCAGGAGGGACTGGTGCACTTCACAAAATAGATGGCTTCATGAGGCAGGAGAGTTATGTGGATATATTGAAGCAAAATCTCAAGACATCAGTCAGGAAGTTAAAGCTTGGTCGCAAATGGGTCTTCCAAATGGACAATGACCCCAAGCATACTTACAAAGTTGTGGCAAAATGGCTTAAGGACAACAAAGTCAAGGTATTGGAGGGTCATCACAAAGCCTTGACCTCAATCCGATAGAACATTTGTGGGCAGAACTGAGAAAGCGTTTGCGAGCAAGGAGGCCTACAAACCTGATTCAGTTACACCAGCTCTGTCAGGAGGAATGGGCCAAAATTCACCCAACTTATTGTGGGAAGCTTGTGGAAGGCTACCCGAAACGTTTGACCCAAGTTAAACAATTTAAAGGCAATGCTACCTAATACTAATTGAGTGTCTGTAAACTTCTCACCCACTGGGAATGTGACGAAATAAATAAAAGCTGAAATAAATAATTCTCTACTATTATTCTGACATTTCACGTTCTTAAAATAATGTGGTGATCCTAACTGACCTAAGACATGGAATGTCAGGAACTGTGAAAAACGGAGTTTAAATGTATTTGGCCATAGGTGTATGTATAAACTTCCGACTTCAACTGTAGTACTTGAATCACATTAATGAAATTGGAGCCAAGTCCCATATGTTCCAAATCCAGCCAGTGATATGACCATTCTAGTCTATCAAAAGTGTTTTATGCATGAAGAGATAGAACAGCCGAAAGAGCTTTCGTTTCTGATGAAGCATGTAAAATACATAATACAGTTTTCAGTATATATCAAAGTATGTGGACAACCCCTCAAATTAGTGGATTCAGCTATTTCAGCCACACCCATTGCTGACAGGTGTATACAATCAAGCACACAGCCATGCATTCTTCATAGACAAAAATTGGCAGTAGAATGGCCTTACTAAAGAGCTCAGTGACTTTCAAAGTGGCACCGTCATAGGATGCCACCTTTTTTTGTAAAATGTCTGCTCTTATAGGGCTTCCCCAGTCAACTGTAAGTGCTGTTATTGTGAAGAGGAAACGTCTAGGAGCAACAATGGCTCAGCCACGAAGTGATAGGCCACACAAGTTCACAGAACAGGACCGCTGAGTGCTGAAGCGCGTAGCCTCGGTTGCAACAGTCACTGTGGTCTCCTCATAATCCTGTAGGATTTGTGGCATATCAGATGGTTTAGTTGAGATTTTATGTAATTTTGTTATAAATGTCATAAAATAATTTACAGCTGCGGCTAGAAAAATGCTCAGGTCTTCTCTTGAGATTAAAGGCAACGTTTTACTGCAAGATATGAATTGCCACAATGTTTGTTCTTCAAACAATGTATTTTAAATAGCTCACTGCTCACATTGCCTTGAAAAATAAATGAAGGTGGATGCTATATGAAACGTGAAAGAAAATAAATGAATGTCAGAAAACAATAAGGCTAAGTGTATTGTGATGGAAAATGTTATGTAAGGAGACATCCTTGAAAATGTTAATCTTGTCTTTTGTCATAAATAGTCCTTGGTTCCTGCATGTGCTTGGTAAAGGTATGAGAGGGGTGACATGACCCTCCCCCCTCCTTAGGACCATCCGGCAGAACGCCCAGAATATGTTCTATAAATTAAGATAGGAGATGGTGCCAGACACCTACAGGAACC
The DNA here is from genome assembly GCF_034236695.1 of Oncorhynchus nerka. Lineage (NCBI taxonomy): Eukaryota > Metazoa > Chordata > Actinopteri > Salmoniformes > Salmonidae > Oncorhynchus > Oncorhynchus nerka. The sequence goes on from NC_088405.1 coordinate 70,106,695, forward strand.
AACCCTATGTAAATTGTCTGTGTTAGCAGCATGCTGCGGAATTTACAGTAGAGGTAAATTGTGGTTTAGTACGGTACCCTGGGTCACTACTTCACTGCTCCAGACCAGCGCAAGGTGGAGTTAGAGCACTAATTAGGCTTTTGGGTCCCAAGATGCTACAGTGTCTCTAACTGACAATGAATGGCCGATATAAGCCAAATAGAAACTGATAATTATGCACGACTTCAGTATTACTTATTAAAACTGTTACTCTAAGAGAAAATTAGGGTGTGGAAATGTTAGGATTATTTTGCTCTTACTGTAGCCTACTCCCTACCAGTCATGTTGTAAAGTGCCTGAGTGGCGCAGCAGTCTAACACAACATTGTAGTGCAAACTGTGTTGCTACAGATGCTGATTCAATACCCGTGCTGGCCTTGACTGGGAGACCCATGAGATAACTGTAGGCTTTTGGTTTCTCTCCCTCTAAAAACAGAAAAAAATCTAAATAACTGGCTTTATTTACAAACTAGTAACAATGTCTCACCCCATGTTCAAGAATGGCCTTTTTCTCACAACTTTTACGTTATTTGAAAATGAAATCATCCCAAATAGGCCAGGTTGTAAATCCCAAACTCTAAAAGTAATTAGAAAGGTAGATACAAATGACTTGTGACATTGTGGTTACAATAAAGAATGCAAACAAGATGCTGTGTTTTTATTTATAGGGTGCAGGCCAGGCAGCAGGCTGTTAGCCAGCCTGCCAGTTTAGTGGAGTCTGCCACTAGCACAGTTAGTGTAGCCAGCTCAGCTATCCCCATTGAGACCGTGTCTGTGCCTCGATCTAGGTTGGGCAAAAGTAAACATGGTGATGTTTGCCTTCGCAATCGCACTGGAATAAAGACCTCCTCCATTCCTATATTATTGAAAGATATTGTGATATCTTTAAATGGGCTACTTAATGTTAGATCCCTCACTTCCAAGGCAGTTAGTCAATGAACTAATCACTGATCATAATATTGATGTGATTGGCCTGGTTTAAGCCTGATGAATTTACTGTGTTAAATGAGGCCTCACCACCTGGTTACACTAGTGACCATAACCCCTGCGCATCCCGCGGAGGTGTTAACATTCACGATAGAAAATGTAAACGTACAATTAAAAAAAGTTCCCTGAATTCCTATCGGACCTTGTCATGGCAGATAATAATCACATTTTTTGTGACTTTAATATTCACATGGAAAAGTCCACATAACCACTCCAAAAGGCTTTTGGAGCCATCAACGATTCAGTGGGTTTTGTCCAATATGTCTCCGGATCTATTCACTGCCACAATCATACTCTAGACCTAGTTTTGTCCCGTGGAATACATGTTGTGGATCTTAATGTTTTTCCTCATAATCCTGGACTATCGGAGCACCATTTTATTACATTTGCAATCGCAACAAATAATCTGCTCAGACCCCAATCAAGGATCATCAAAAACTGCTATAAATTCTAGGACAACCCAAATATTCCTAGATGCCCTTCCAGACTCCATCCACCTACCCAAGGATGTCAGAGTACAAAAATCAGTTAACCACTGAACTGAGGAACTCAATTTAACCTTGCGTAATACCCTAGATGCAGTCGCACCGCTAAAAAAAATTGTCATAAGAAACTAGCTCCCTGGTATACAGAAAATACCCGAGCTATGAAGCAAGTTTACAGACAATTCGACCGGGAATGGCGCTACACCAAACTGGAAGTCTTCCGACTAGCTTGGAAAGACCGTACCGTGCAGTATCGAAAAGCCCTCACTGCTGCTCGATCATCCTATTTTTCCAACTTAATTGAGGAAAATAAGAACAACTAAATATTGATTCTATACTTAGTTTGACAAGTTTCTTCGACCTGTAAAATAACTTTTTGAACATTTCGTCCGGATGGACCATTTGGATTTGTTTACCAAACGTCCTAACAAAAGAAGCTATTAGACATAAATGGGCATAAATGATGGACATTATCGAACAAAACAAGCATTTATTGTGGAACTGCGATTCCTGGGAGTGCATTCTGATGAAGAATAAGGGAATATTTCTAATATTGTTTATGAATCATGTTGACTACCCAACATGGCGGATATTTCTCTGGCTAGTTTGGGCTCTGAGCGCCGTTCTCAGATTATGCTTTTTCCGTAAAGTTTTTTTAAAATCAGACACATCAGACTTCAGTCAGACTTCATGTTACACAATACATGTATGTTTTGTTTGGTAAAGTTCATATTTATATCCAAAAATCTTATTTTACATTGGCGTGTTACGTTCAGTAGTTCCAAAACATGCAGTGATTTTGCAGAGAGCCACAGATTACAACTCCTCCCCCTTTGGCAGTTCCATTATAAAATGGTGCCTAATACTTGAGTGTCATCTGATGAAGATCATCAAAGGTTAGTGATTCATTTGATCTCTATTTGTGCTTTTTGTCTCTCCTCTTTTTTGCTGGAAAAATGGCAGGGTTTTTCCTGTGAGTTGGTGGTGACCTAACATAATCTTTTGAGGAGCTTTCGCTGTAAAGCATGTTTGAAATCAGACACTGTGGCTTAATTAACGAGAATGTTATCTTTAAAATGGTGCCTAATACTTGTATGTTTGAGAAATTTGATTTATGAGATTTCTGTTGATTTCTATTTGGCACCCTGCAATTTCAATGGCTGTTGGCGAGGGGTTCCGCTAGCGGAATGGGGTTAACACCCCGACAGTCCTACAATCTAAGCTAGATGCCCTCAATCAAGGAACCCACCAGGTACAACCCTAAATTAGTAAACATGGGCACCCTCATAGATATTATCCTGACCAACTTGCCCTCCAAATACACCTCTGCTGTTTTCAATCAGGATCTCAGCGATCACTGCCTCATTGCCATCATCCGCTATGGCTCCGCGGTCAAACGATCACGCCTGATCACTGTCAAACGCTCCCTAAAACACTTCTGCGAGCAGGTCTTTCTAATCGACCTGGCCCGGGTATCCTGGAAGGATATTGACCTCATCCCGTCAGGAGAGGATGCCTGGTCATTCTCTAAAACCTCTTAGCACACGGTTCCCGATTACGGGATCAACATCGACAACATTGGGTGAAATTGCAGAGCGCCAAATTCAAAATAAAAAATCATAATATTAAACATTCATGAAAATGCAAGTGTCTTACATGCTTCAAAACTGTAGAATCTTGGTAATCGAACTGCGTTGTCAGATTTCAAAAAGGCTTTACGGCGATAGCATAGCATTCAATTGTCTGAAGACAGCACCTTACATTAGCATATTTTCCAAACCAGTACAGGCGTCATAAAATAACTAATAGCGATAAAATAAATCACTTATTTTTGAAGATCTTCCTCTGTTTGCAATCCCAAGGATCCCTGCTACACAATAAATGTTTGTTTTGTTCAATAAAGTCTTTTATATCCCAAAAACAGTTGGCGCCATTGAATTCAATAATCCACTCCTTCAACATGCATACAAAGGATTCCAAAAAGTTGTCAGCAAAGTTCGTCCAAACGAGTCAAATTATGTTTTATATTAATCCTCAGGTTGTCTAATATCTAAATAAATGATAATATTTCAGACGGAGATTACGATGTTCAATAGGAAAGGAAAAGAACGAAGAACGAAGTGCCCACGTTCAAGCGCAAAAAGACTACTTTTGCCCTGGCGCTCACCTTGGAAAGAAATTTTAAAAACGAAAAACCTATAAAGATTGTTGACATCTAGTGGAAGCCATAGAATCTGCAATCTGGGAGATGGAAAATAGATCTTTCAGTAGCATTGCATTGGAAGTCATTCGGGAACACAAAAAAATAATAATTGTGGATCGATTTTCCTCAGGTTTTCGCCTTCTATATCAGTTCTGTTATACTCAGACATTATGTTAACAGTTGTAGAAACTTCTGAGTGTTTTCTATCCAATTTGACCAATTATATGCATATCCTAGCTTCTGGGCCTGAGCAACAGGCAGTTTACTTTGGGCATGTCAGACTAGATCGTGCGCTGAGAGGTTTTAAAAGTAATTTCTTCACCATCGTAAATAAGCATGCCCTTTTCAAAAAATGTAGAACTAAGAACAGATATAGCACTTGGTTCACTCCAGACCTGACTGCCCTCGATCCAACACAAAAACATATTGTGGCGGACTGCAATAGCATCGAATAGTCCCTGCCATATGCAACGTTTCAGGGAAGTCAGGAACCAATACACGCAGTCAGTCAGGAAAGCAATGGCTAGCTTTTTCAAACAGAAATTTGCATCCTGTAGCTCTCCAAAAGCTTTTGGGACACTGTAAAGTCTATGGAGAATAAGAGCACCTCCTCCAGCTGCCCACTGCACTGAGGCTAGGAAACACAGTCACCACCGATAAATCGGAGAATTTCAATAAGAATTTCTCTACGGCTGGCCATGCTTTACTTCTGGCTACTCCAACCCCTGGCTACCCCAACCCCAACAGCTCCGCACCCCCCGTGCTTACTTGCTCAAGCATCCCTAGCTTCTCCTTCACCCAAATCCAGATAGCAGATGTTCTGAAAGAGCTGCAAACCTGGATCTGTACAAATCAGCTGAGCTAGACAATCTGGACCCTTTCTTTCTAAAATGATCCGCCTCTATTGATGCAACCCCTATTACCAGTCTGTTCAACCTCTCTTTCGTATTGTCCAAGATCCCTAAAGATTGGAAAGCTGCCACGGTAATCCCCCTCTTCAAAGGGGGTGACACTATAGGTCTGTAACAGATCCAAACTGTTACAGACCTATTTCCATCCTGCCCTGCCTTTCTAAAGTCTTCAAAAGCCAAGTTAATAAACAGATCACCGGCCATTTCGAATCCCACCGTACCTTCTCTGCTGTGCAATCCAGTTTCCGAGCTGGTCACGGGTGCACCTCAGCTACTCTCAAGGTATTAAACGATATCATAACCGCCATCAAGAAAAAACAGTACTGTGCAGCCGTCTTCATCGACCTGGCAAAGGCTTTCCACTATCAATCACCGTATTCTTATTGGCAGACTCAACAGCCTTGGTTTCTCAAATGACTGCCTCGCCTGGTTCACCAACTACTTCTCTGATAGAGTTCAGTGTGTCAAATCAGAGGGCCTGTTGTCCGGACCTCTGGCAGTCTCTATGGGGGTACCACAGGGTTCAATTCTCAGGCCGACTCTTTTCTATGTATATATCAAAGATGTCGCTCTTGCTGCGGGTGATTCCCTGATCCACCTCTACGCAGACGACACCATTCTGTATACATCTGGCCCTTCTTTGGACACTGTGTTAACAAACCACCAAACAAGCTTCAATGCCATACAGCACTCCTTCCGTGACCTCCAACTGCTCTTAAACGCGAGTAAAACTAAATGCATGCTTTTCAACCGATCGCTGCCCGCGCCCGCCCTCCCGTCTAGCATCACTACTCTGGACAGTTCTGACTTAGAATATGTGGACAACTACAAATACCTAGGTGTCTGGCTAGGCTGTAAACTCTCCTTTCAGACTCATATTAAACATCTCCAATCCAAAATTAAATTGAGAATCGGCTTCCTATTTCGCAACAAAGCCTCCTTCACTCACGCCGCCAAACATACCCTCGTAAAACTGACTATGCTACCGATCCTCGACTTTGGCGATGTCATTTACAAAATAGACTCCAACCCTCTATTTAGCAAACTGGATGCAGTCTATCACAGTGCCATTTGTTTTGTCACCAAAGCCTCATACACCACCCACCACTGTGACCTGTATGCTCTCATCGGCTGGCCCTTGCTACATATTTGTCGCCAGAGCCACTGGCTCCAGGTCATCTATAATTCTATGCTAGGTTAAGCACCACCTTATCTCAGCTCAGGCCACGATAACAACACCCACCCGTAGCACGCGCTCCAGCAGGTATATCTCACTGGTCACCCCCAAAGCTAACACCTACTTTGGCCGCCTTTCCTTCCAGTTCTCTGCTGCCAATGACTGGAACGAATTGCAAAAATCTCTGGGGCTGGAGACTCTTACCTCCCTCACTAGCTTTAAGCACCAGCTATCAGAGTTGGAGACATATCTCCCTGACTAACTTTAAACATCAACTTTCTGAGCAGCTAACCGATCGCTGCAGCTGTACACAGCCCATCTGTAAATAGCCCATCCAATCTACCAACCTCATCCCCATATTGTTTTTATAAACTTTTTGCTCTTTTGCACACCAGTATTTCTATTTGCACATCATCATCTGCACATCTATCACCCCAGTGTTAATTTGCTAAATTGTAATTACTTCGCTACTATGACCACCTCACGCCATTTGCACACGCTGCATATAGACTTACTAGTATTGTGTTACTTGAAAGAGTAGGTGTGTCCAAACTTTGACTGGTACTGTATATTATGTATATTTATGTATATAAATAATAATACTTTCTGTATATAAATATGTATATTATAGGTATGTATATTTTTCAGACCCAGCAAAAAGAAAATATAAAGACAGCGGAATACAGCGCTCTCTCAATATGTGGCATGGGGCCAAGAACCTGGCCAAGAAAATCCATGCAGTGAGTATGTAATGTACAGAATACATTTTTGTACTTTTATGATTTGACGATGTTTCTCCAGTGTTGGAATTGTTATCCTATCGAGACAGCACGGATTAAAGGCCGGGCCAGGCAGAACTCATCCTGTGGATGATGGAGGTTGTCAACCACTTTTGGTGGTGCTGTAAAAGCCAAACACATACAAGGAGTTTATTTTATATTTAAGTCATATTTATCTTGTCTTATTTACCTCTCTCATAGCTGTGAGCTAGCACTCGTCCCTGAGTTGCTGAAATCATATCTGCAATAGGCAAAGTGGATAATGACACTGAATTTTGAAAAAATGCATGCATTGCGATTGTATGTTTCAGCAATTGTGGAGACATGTTATTCACCATGTGGTGAATAAGCACACATTGACACTGGGACTGGGGCATGCCTGGGCGACAACCACACCAAGGAATTGATCAAAAAGGGCTCTCCAGAGCATCAGGCTCTCACAGACATCGTCCTCAACACATCGTCCTCATTAATTTTTCACTCACGATTGCGTGGCCAAACATGACTCCAACACCATCATTAAGTTTGCTGACGACACAACAGTGGTAGGCCTGATTACCGACAATGATGAGACGGCCTATAGGGAGGAGGTCAGAGAACGGACAGTGTGGTGCCAGGACAACAACCTCTCCCTTAATGTGAGCAAGACAAAGGAGCTGATCATGGACTACAGGAAAAGGAGGGCCGAACAGGCCCCATTAACATCGACGGGGATGTAGTGGAGTTGATTTGGCATGGGCCTCCAGATTTGGCATGGGCCCCCAGATCCTCAAAAGGTTCTACATGTGCACCATTGAGAGCATCCTCACCGGTTGCATCATCGCCTGGTATGGCAACTGCTCGGCATCTGACTGTAAGGCACTACAGAGGGTAGTGCGAACGGCCCAGTACATCACTGGGGCCAAGCTTCCTGCCATTCACAACCTATATAATAGACAGTGTCAGAGGAAAGCCCATAAAATTGTCAGAGACTCCAGTCACCCAGATTATAGACTGTTTTCTCTGCTACCGCATGGCAAGCGGTACCGGAGCGCCAAGTCTATGACCAAAAGGCTCCTCAACAGCTTCTACCCCCAAGTCATTAGACTGCTGAAAAATTCCTAAAAATCGCCATCTGACAATTTACATTGACCCCCTCTTGTACACTGCTGCTACTCGCTGTTTGTTTGTTACCTATGCATTGTCACTTCACCCCCACCTACACGCACACCTACACGCACAGATTACCTCAACTAGCCTGTACCCCTGCACACTGACTAGGTACCGGTGCCCCCTTGTATATAGCCTCCTTATTCTTATTGCGCTACTTTTTATTATTACTTTTTATTTTAGCCTACCTGGTAAATATTTTCTTCTTGAACTGCACTGTTGGTTAAGGGCTTGTAAGTAAGCATTTCACAGTAAAGTCTACACTTGTTGTATTCAGGGCATGTGGCAAATAAAGTTTGAGTGGATTTGAAAGTGGCTGAAGGATCTTCATTAATACCTGAACTTCAGGTGTGTTACATATTCTCTCAAGAATCATTCCCCCTATTTAGCAATTGGTTACAGATAATTGTCCATTATGCATTACTGCAGTACTGTCCTCAGGGACCACCAGAAAATGTATACAAAATATTGGTATATTGGTCACAGAGGAGATGGCTGGGAAACCCTGAATTAAGGTGATGTTTGAAATGCACACAGCCAAAGGAGGATTACAATTTAGTTGATTTTATGACGCAGTCATTATCACTCTGTTCTTTGTGGGTTTTTTTTTTACAGATCAACTGCTGATCTTAAGTCCTATCAGAACCATATTCTGATGTACGCCAGCAAGCGTTTTTCCTTTTCACCACCAGTCTATGAGGCCAGAACACTGCTGGCAACAGTAGATTACAACTTCCACAGGACAGACCAGCCAGGCAGAACGCAGATGGAACCAAGATGTAAGTCCCCACTCTATTTGAAGTCGATAGATTAGAGAAGGAAGTTTTGAACAACAGAGCGTTTTAAGTCTGCCTCACGCACCTGTTTGCACTCACACAGTCGCCAAACACAGGGTCTTTCTAAATGAATATTGCCTGAATTGCTTACATACTCTTCTTGCCTCCTTTTTGAAAATCTATTGGAGAAGAGGGTCAGAGGGGAGTGACCCTGGCCTTCTACCATAGATTGAGAAATAGGCAAGGATGTGGGATGCAAGAAAAATGTAGTCATTGAATATAAACAGCAATTTCTAAGTGTATTTGCAATGTATTGTAAACCATCCAATCTCCTTTCTCTAAACAATTGAGGGAGGTGATGCACAACCATATTTGTTATGTTTTGCTCAGATTGCAAGATCTTTGATCTTACTAATTGCCCTTGATTGTCAGGACCCGGTTACGAACCCGGGTCTCCGGAGTGAGAAACAGTCACTTAACCAACTGAGCCACGAATAGTCGGCAGAACCCAGAAGATGAGGCAGACACAGCAGTACTTGAGACGGTGTATTTAATGAAGTAAAAAGTGAACTCCTTCAGGAAAACATGTAACTCCACAACCTCAAAAGGGATTCCACAAGAACAAAGGTAATCCTCCAAGACAAAAAAAGGTAAATCCACAAGGTGGTAGGTATAGCATAAAAAGCCTCAAAAGATACTCAAAAATAAATAAACAAGAACAAAAAAACAGAATTCCACAAGAGAGTCCACCGGGATCAACAAGAGTTCACAGAATACTAGGGCTGGGTGCTAACATACAAACACAGAGCAAAGAACTGAGGAAAACTAAGGGTTTAAATACAATCAGGGGAAACGAGGCACAGGTGCAAATAATAATGGGGATCAAGGGAAAACAAAAGGTCAAAAAGCACAATGGGGGCATCTAGTGACCAAAAACCGGAACAACCCTGGTCAAATCCTGACATTGATATTACATATTTTATAACACAATGCATATTCTCAAATTATGTTGATTTAAAGCTATAGAAGACAGTTAAAAAAAAAAGGAAAACCGGGGAGTGTCTACTCACTACAGACTAAGACATGGATACATTCCGGACTTCCAATGCAAGATTTTGAGGAAGTGATTGGAATCTGGTGGCAGGATGCCAAGGAGAAGAACCCAAAAGACCCTAGAAGACTTGGACTCCTACCCTCCCCTCTAATCCTCCACCAACAACTGAGAAAATTGCAAAATCACAAGTGAGAAGACGCCTAGGTAAAAAAAAAAACTGAAGGCAGGAATATCAGGTTGATAGATACAGTGGGGCAAAAAAGTGTTTAGTCAGCCACCAATTGTGCAAATTCTCCCACTTAAAAAGATGAGAGGCCTGTAATTTTCATCATAGGTACACTTCAACTATGACAGACAGAGTGAGAGAAAAAAATCCAGAAAATCACATTGTAGGATTTTTAATGAATTTATTTGCAAATTATGGTGGAAAATAAGTATTTGGTCAATAATAAAAGTTTCTCAATACTTTGTTACATACCCTTTGTTGGCAATGACAGAGGTCAAACGTTTTCTGTAAGTCTTCACAAGGTTTTCACACACTGTTGCTGGTATTTTGGCCCATTCCTCCATGCAGATCTCCTCTAGAGCAGTGATGTTTTGGGGCTGTTGCTGGGCAACACGGACTTTCAACTCCCTCCAAAGATTTTCTATGGGGTTGAGATCTGGAGACTGGCTAGGCCACTCCAGGACCTTGAAATGCTTCTTACGAAGCCACTCCTTTGTTGCCCGGGCGGTGTGTTTGGGATCATTGTCATGCTGAAAGACCCAGCCATGTTTCATCTTCAATGCCCTTGCTGATGGAAGTAGGTTTTCACTCAAAATCTCACGATACATGGCCCCATTCATTCTTTCCTTTACACGGATCAGTCGTCCTGGTCCCTTTGCAGAAAAACAGCCCCAAAGCATGATGTTTCCACCCCCATGCTTCACACTATGTATGGTGTTCTTTGGATGCAACTCAGTATTCGTTGTCCTCCAAACACGACGAGTTGAGTTTACCAAAAAGTTATATTTTGGTTTCATCTGACATTCTCCCAATTTTCTTCTGGATCATCCAAATGCTCTCTAGCAAACTTCAGATGGGCCTGGACATGTCTGGCACTGCAGGATTTGAGTCCCTGGCGGTGTAGTGTCACTTATGGTAGGCTTTGTTACTTTGGTCCCAGCTCTCTGCAGGTCATTCACTAGGTCCCCCAATGTGGTTTTGGAATTTTTGCTCACCGTTCTTGTGATCATTTTGACCCCACAGGGTGAGATCTTGTGTGGAGCCCCAGATCGAGGGAGATTATCAGTGGTCTTGTATTTCTTCCATTTCCTAATAATTGCTCCCACAGTTGATTTCTTCAAACCAAGCTGCTTACCTATTGCAGATTCAGTCTTCCCAGCCTGGTGCAGGTCTACAATTTTGTTTCTGGTGTCCTTTGACAGCTCTTTGGTCTTGGCCATAGTGGAGTTTGGAGTGTGACTGTTTGAGGTTGTGGACAGGTGTCTTTTATACTGATAACAAGTTCAAAACAGGTGCCATTAATACAGGTAACGAGTGGAGGACAGCCTCTTAAAGAAGAAGTTACAGGTCTGTGAGAGCCAGAAATCTTGCTTGTTTGTAGGTGACCAAATACTTATTTTCCACCATAATTTGCATATAAATTCATAAAAATCCTACAATGTGATTTTCTGGATTTTCTTTTTTGTCTGTCATAGTTGAAGTGTACCTATGATGACAATTACAGGCCTCTCTCATCTTTTTAAGGGGGAGAACTTGCACAATTGGTGGCTGACTATATACTTTTTTGCCCCACTGTATATTGCATCAGCCCTCAGAGTGTGTTATAACAAAGCCTGTAGGGGATGATACCTACTGTATGCAGTCAATGAATAGATGTCTTTTTATAATTTCATGGTATCGGTACACTAAACCTCCACATTCCTTATTCCTTCCCTGCCCCTAGTATCGGATGAACCTTGAGACCATGCAGGAGCTCCAGAAAGCTCCTCCAGCTCAGCAACCCTGTGAGAAACCAGGTAACCCACGTAATGTACACACAAACTGTTTTAAACCAAGTACATTACAATAACAGAATTTGAAAGAAGCAAGATTTCATTTAGTTTTTGCACTACAGAAATCTTTGTCCTTCATAGTAACAAGTATATTTTTTCTGACTTATCTGTTGGAATACATCTCTAGATTAACAGTAAAAGCCCTGATGGACCAAGACCCCTGCTATTGGACCTCTCAAAAGACCCCTCTGAAGCCTCTACTATCAAGCAACTAGGAGACCTCCCTGCCTGCCTGCCTCCCAGTCCCAACCCCAAAACTGATGCAGCAATTTCCGTACCAGGCAACGCACACAAACTGATGACAGGAACATACACATGGACAGTTGGCTTACACAGAGGTCTAGTCCCTGCCTGCAATAGTTCCTCTCTGTCTGTAGGCATCTCCCTGCAGTTGCCACAGGTGCACCAAGGTGGTGGCTCACCATTCTGCCGTCAGTAAATCTCTAGGACATAAAACACCAACCCTGGCTCTCAATGAAACATTAGCCTCACCACCTCCCTTTTGTCTGCATCATCGAGCTCCTTGATGAGAAATTCCTGAATGAACAGACGCACACATAGCCTATTATCAGTAAATCAGAATGTGTTATTTCTCTCCACACCCAACTAAAGGCATTTCTCATGTGGATGGTCAAGGTCTACAATTCATTCAAAGCCAATTCAAAAACTACTTTATATTGCAAATTGATGAAACTAGATAATGTTTCTATTGAATGTAGTATGTGTGTAGAAATACTAAAAAACAAAATGTATTCAGCCACCAATTATTCTGTACCAACTATTCAGCTATTTAAAAAAAACTTTATTTTGTTAAATATATAGGCATTTTCAACATAATACAAACCTGTGTGGCAGCCATCACATCGGAGAGCAAAAAGCCTCTCCTCATCCTCATATCTGTCTCTCTGCTGCCTGTCCGTCCTATGCCCTGCCTCGTGCCCTGCTAGTCGAACTGCCATCATCAACATTGTCCAACGCAACCTCCGTATACAATGAATGACGTTAGCTAGATGTTAGATGTCCTGCTATGTGAAATACTTTTTTACATACATTGGCTATTGCAAAACTATTTCACAAGCTAGCTAGCTGTAGCTGCAATTGTGTCAAATTAGCTTTGGTTTAGCAAAAGTTAGCAAGGCAACAAACCGAACACATCTCGGAAACTTGACAAAAAATGTAGAATAAATGACAATAAATGTACAATTTCATTGTCCATGCATAAGTATGTAATCAGATTCTATTCAAGGCAAACAAATCCAGTAATTCACAATGCAACAGTATGTACTGTATGATACCTAAAGCAAATTACAAGGGGCATTAATAAAAGGTGATATCTTTATTTTTTACAACTCAATTAAACTAAACAAGAATGATGTCAGTGTGCATGATTACCATTTAATCCCCACAATACTATAAAATGCTTTGTTAGACAGACAGCTAATTAAAATGACATGCAATGCCTCAGCTAGTGCTAGTTGATAATCCACCCCAATGAAATAGGTATTTAGTTAATGTGCAATATCTCTCTAATGCAGCGCTGGCCAATCCTCTTCCTGGAGAGCTACTGCACCTGATTCTAATAATTACCTGGTTTATAAGCTGAATCAGGTTTGTTACAACTGGGGTTGGATTTAAAACCTACGGGAGGGTAGCTCACCAGGAACAGGGTTGGAGAGCCTTGCATTAATGCCTAAATAAATCTACTAAACTCTAATCCTGTTTTGTGAAACACAATCTTCAAAACTGAACAAAGATGTCAAGTAATATCATTGCAGCCAACTACAAGGTGTAATTTAAAGCTCTGTGCATTTCAGGGGTACTTAGTGCTTTTTCGTAAACACATGTTCTCATGTTTTTTAAATGCTGCCGTTATAGAAAGTGCCTCATGTATTTTTTGCCCCAGCATGTTTTACTCCTAATTGTCTAATGCAATTGCCCATGACTTACTTCACAAGAGAGTAATACTATTCTTTATTACTTGTTTTGCATCCTCTGGAGGAATTAGCAGGGTATGCTGTTCTATATAATTACCAGAGTCAAGGCGGAAAATAACTCATCAAATGTTAATGATACACTTTCAGGACCACTTATGAAGAGGTTAATGAATAAATACTAACTTTCGTAAAAATAATGTAAATAAGTCCAGATCCCATTTTCAACCTGGATTCAGGGGTAGAATTAACATAGTAAACAAAAATCTGGAGTACTAAAATAGTATGATATGTAATGTTTGGTATGGTATGTATTAATTCATAGATTTCCATCATCCATTTCGTATGATATGTTCCGAATTACAATTCATATGATATGTTCCGAATTGCAATATGTATGATATGTAAAAAATTCCAATTTGTTGTAGCTTACGTTGGCTAGATGGCTAATGCTAGATAGGTTGCTAATGTTAGCTACGCTAGGGGTTAAGGTTGGGGTTAAGGTTAAAGAGTTAGGGGAAGGGTTAGCTTACATGTTAAGTAGTTGCAAAATAGCTAAAAAGTAGTAAATAGTTGCAAAGTTTGCTGAAATGCTAAAGCTGTCCGTGATGAGATTAAAACACGCAAACTTTGGGTTGTTAGAAAAAAATAGCATGTTTAGGCTACACAACACAGTCCCTAAGCACACATTCACATTCTCTCAAAATGCTGAAAGAATTTTTTATTTATTTTTCCACTCCTTCCCGAGACAAGTAACATTTGCTCTGTGTCTTCCGCATTTAACCTAAACCCTCTGAATCAGAGAGGTGTGGGGGGCTGCCTTGTTCGACATCCACAACTTCAGTTGTTTGTGGTTAACTGTGTTGCTCATGGGCAGAACGGATTATTTTCACACCTAGCTGGCTTGGGATTCGTACCAGAAACCTTTTTGTTACTGGCCCAACACTCTAAACTGCTAGGTATGACCGCTAGGGGGGTGATTTTAAGGGAAATTATCACCCACATTTCTAAATTACATACTTTGGGGAGGGAAAGGTTGATAAGCCGGGTAAAATGGTGGAACAAAGGCAAGGGAGTGAGGAGAGAGCAAAATGAATAGGGGCGGCAGTAAGAGGGAGAAAAGCGGTCACTTAGGGCCCCAGGAACCCCTTTTGGGTCTCAACATACTGTTGAGAGTTAGAATAGTAGAATACAGAATGTGCAGGTTTAACATTTGGTTGTGCATCAGCAGTTTTTCTCTTTATATATCAGTCACTCACTGTCACTCAATTAGCCATGTCAGCTAACAATTTTTTATTGTTAAATTAGTCTAGCCAGCTATCTAAACTTGGAGTAATCATGGCAAAATACTGACTGGTCACGCAGGGCACGTGCCCAGGGGCCCTGACCTTAATTAAGGAGGCCCACATTGATTTTGTTAGTCTCCGCTGTCAAGAGGGGGGGCCACTAATATGTTTTGCCTGTGAGGTGGGGGCAACCAAATCTCGCTTAGAGCCCCTAAAAGGCTAGAGCTGGCCTTGGGAAGTAGCTATGAGGTTAGAAAGGCAGGCTGATAGGTGGCAGCCAGAGGGTTACCAGCTAGAATCTCTCTGTATACTACCTACTTCTGTTGTGCCTTTGAGCAAGGCACTTTACCCTTAAGTGCTCATTAGCTGCTCCCAACATTTGATATGTGTTATTTCATAGTTGTGATGTCTTCACTATTATTCTACAATGTAGAAAATAGTAAAAATAAAGAAAAATCAAGGAATGAGTAGGGTTGACCAACTTTTGACTGGTACTTGCTTAATTAATTTGATTAATATTATGGTGTTTCTATTCCATGAAAAACGAAAAACCTTCTGGGTTTCTGTTAGGATGGAACGGAAAATATGGCTGTCCTTGTAAATAAGAATTTGTTCTTAACTGACTTGCCTAGTTAAATTCAATCTGGAGTGCCTGCGCTCATAAATTCAGAGCATTGCCAGTCTGTAAATTCAGACCGTTTCACTCTCGGAGCGCACACTGGATGTTTGGGCTGAGGAGTAGTGTTGAGATGTAAGCGTTCTGGCCTTACAACGGCAGTTAAGCACCCAAGCTAACATTGGCTAGCTTGCTAGCTACCTCCATTACATTGAGTAGAAAGCTACCGGGAGGAAGCACTCTATCGACTCTGCGGCTTGAGCATGCTTTTGGTGCACAGTCAATAGCGCATGGACTTCGGGCAAGAAGGTTGAGGGTTCGAAACCTGCTCCCTGTTTGTTTAATTTGAAGTCGTGCACAATTATGAGTTTGTTATTTGATTTATATTGCCCATTCATTCATTGTCAGTTAGAGACACGGTAGTTCTTTGGGAACCAAAAGCATTGTCATGTCCTGACCTTAGTTCCTTTTTTATGTCTCTGTTTTAGATTGGTCAGGGCGTGAGTTGGGGTGGGCATTCTATGTTTTGTAGTCTAGGTTTTGTATTTCTATGTCTTTGGCCTGGTATGGTTCGCAATCAGAGGCAGCTGGCAATCGTTGTCTCTGATTGAGAACCATACTTAAGCAGCCTGTTTTCCCACTATGGGTGTGGGTAGTTATTTTCTGCTTAGTGTGGTTTGCACCTGTTTCGGTTGTTTCTTTAGTTCCTTGTTGTATTTAGTGTTCAGTTTATTAACCTCTTCAGTCGACCCTCTACTTTTTTGAACATTTAAAAAAATCGCGCAACATTTCAGCGCCCTGCTACTCATGCCAGGAATATAGTACGTTCATATGGTTAGAATGTGTGGATAGGAAACCCTCGGACGTTTTTAAAACTGGTTAAATCACGACTGTGGCTATTACATAACGTGCGTTACATCGGAAAGCGCAGGAAAACCTGATCACAGAAAATGGAAATAAATATCCTTGCGCCACTTCCAGCGATTGTTAACAGTGAGCCGAATTAGATAAGACCGAGCATTCAACTCCCACAGCATCCCCATGTTGTCTAGAGTCTTGTGAATTGAATCCTCTTTGATTCTTGGTTGAACCGAAAGAGGGGCACGACTTACCTCCGGTCTCCGCCCAGATCATTCCGGAAGAGCTCTCTCCTGAAATTTTTTGTGTTGTTTGATAAAACGGCACATTATAGGGTGGCCTTTTATTGTCACCAGTACAAGGTGCAACTGTGTAATGATCATGCTGTTGAATCACATTCTTGATATTCCACACCTGGCAGGTGGATGGATTATCTAGGCAAAGGAGAAATACTCACTAACAGGGATGTAAACACATTTGTGCATGGGAATTTGAAAGAAATAATATTTTTGTGCATATGGAATATTTATGGGATCTTTTATGGTACCAACAGTTTACATGTTTTGTTTTTTATTTTTGTTCAGTATACTTGAGTTAGGTGAGAGTAACATTTAAAGCTTGGTCTCCCATGACAACTCTTTGGAAAGCCACCGTCCTGGAGTGAGAGCACAGATGCTTTGCCTGGCTGACCACTGGCAGCACACAGGAAGGGGGCAGAGTAGTTTTCAAACCCCCGTGGGGACAACCACAGAGTGGAGAGATGGCGGGGGTGGGGATTTGTCCATTAGACAAAAAGGTGAGCTGTCAACGATGACCATAGAGAGAGCACAAAGTACTGTCTTTACCCTGTCAATGTCTCAAAGTTAGAAATCTGGTATGACAGGATAAGAAAAGCAGAAAATATGACAGCAGTGTTGGCATGTTTGATAGGATATGATGAGTTGAGATTTTTGTAAGTGTTTAACCTCTTCAGTCGACCCTCTACTTTTTTGAACATTTTGTTAAAAATCGCGCAACATTTCAGCGCCCTGCTACTCATGCCAGGAATATAGTACGTTCATATGGTTAGAATGTGTGGATAGGAAACCCTCGGACGTTTTTAAAACTGGTTAAATCACGACTGTGGCTATTACATAACGTGCGTTACATCGGAAAGCGCAGGAAAACCTGATCACAGAAAATGGAAATAAATATCCTTGCGCCACTTCCAGCAATTGTTAACAGTGAGCCGAATTAGATAAGACCGAGCATTCAACTCCCACAGCATCCCCATGTTGTCTAGAGTCTTGTGAATTGAATCCTCTTTGATTCTTGGTTGAACCGAAAGAGGGGCACGACTTACCTCCGGTCTCCGCCCAGATCATTCCGGAAGAGCTCTCTCCTGAAATTTTTTCCAAGACGACAGCTAATGATATTTACATCGCCTACGGATGATTTTTATCGCTTATTAACGTTTACTAATACCTAAAGTAGCATTACAAACGTATTTCGAAGTGTTTTGTGAAAGTTTATCGTCTACTTTTTGAATTTAAAAAAATGACGTTACGTTGTGAAATCGCTGTTTTTTTCGTTTATCACACAGTCTACATATAACGATATCTTGGCTTTATATGGCCCGATTTAATCGAAATAAAGACCCAATAGTGTTTATGGGACATCTAGGAGTGCCAACAAAGAAGATGGTGAAAGGTAATGACTGTTTTCTATTTTATTGTGCGGTTTGTGTAACGCCGAAATGCTAATTATTTTGTTTACGTCCCCTGCTGTGCTTTTCTGTTGTAGTGTATTGGTGCATGCTATCAGATAATAGCTTCTCATGCTGTCGCCGAAAAGCATTTTAAAAATCTGACTTGTTGCCTGGATTCACAACGAGTGTAGCTTTAATTTGATACCCTGCATGTGTATTTTAATGAACTTTTGAGTTTTAACTAATACTATTAGCATTTAGCGTAGCGCATTTGCATTTCCAGAGCTCTAGTTGGGACGCAAGCGTCCCAAGTAGAGGCAACAGGTTAAAATAATGATGAACACTTACCTACACTGCGTCTTGGTCCTCACCTTCTTCCACCAACGGCTGTTACAAGCATAATCAGTGCTCTAACTCCCCCTTGGTTGTTAGGGAAAATCTGTTCTGTGATAGGACGGGGGGGGGGTTTCACACCTAGCTCGGCTATTCAATTATTCTTTAGTAAAGACTGAATAGTCTATTGTTCAGCTATTAGCCCCCATCCCCAACTTGCAACAATTTGTTGTTACTCCCATCTCCTTCCTCGTTCTCTTCCCCGCGTTCCCCGCGTCTTTCCCCGACTGAGTGGCTTGCTTGTGAGCGTGCTGGCAGGATATGGTAGCAACCTTCAGTTGTGTGTCAAGCATTCTGCATAGTTTGTATGAAGGTATAGTTATTCACAGGCAAATTGTTATATGCTATGGAGGTACATTTGTGTCTTTTTGTCAAGAGCAAAACTGTTTTTATTTTCAATCAAAAATAATTGTCATGAATGCAAAAACAAGGCTTCAAAGTAAAAAAAAAAATTGCTATCAAATATTTTGTATTATATGCATTTTACTCCCCAAAAATATTTAAAGAACAAAAAATGTATTTGCTATCAACCACCCTCCATTTTGGCAATTTTTTGAGTGTCAGTTTGGCTACAACCAATACTGTTCAGCCTTTCTTTGCGACACAAAGGAAGTCATAGCGGACACCTACGAAGGACTGTGTGATGGTGGCATCTCAGGTAAGCAGCACTGGGCGTTCTTCCGTCCAACTTCTACATAGCTAGCTAACTCCTACAATTCAGTTTCGGTTTATAACATTCTACTACATTACATACATACATACCGTAGAATCCAGCTTTGTTGCATTGCTCGGCAAAGATACTCTGTTCCTGCTCCCATGTCTCTTGTCCACTTTGATACAAATCATAAATTGACAAGGTACTAAGATGTATAACGTCTCCATCAAATCTAGTGGGTAGTGGGATAGTGGGTCCCCTGCAGGACGGTTGAGCTAACGTAGGCTAATGTCCCAGGACAAAGACATATCTGATATTGGCAGAAAGCTAAATTCTTGTTAATCGAACTGCACTGTCCAAATTACAGTAGCTATTACAGTGAAATAATGCCATGCTGTTGTTTGAGGAGAGTGCACAGTTTTGATCACGAAAAGTTATTAATAAACAAATTAGGCACATTTGTGAAGTTTTGATACAACATTTTGAACAGAAATACAATTGTTCATTGGATAAGTCTAAAACTTTGCACATACAGTCGTGGCCAAAAGTTTTGAGAATTAAACAAATATTCATTTTCACAAAGTTTGCTGCTTCTGTGTCTTTAGATATTTTTTGTCAGATGTTACTATGGAATACTGAAGTATAACTACAAGCATTTCATACGTGTCAAAGGCTTTTATTTACAATTACATTGAGTTGATGCAACGAGTAAATATTTGCAGTGTTGACCCTTCTTTTTCAAGACCTCTGCAATCTGCCCTGGCATGCTGTCAATTAACTTCTGGACCACATCCTGACTGACAGCCCATTTTTGCTTAATCAATGCTAGGAGTGTGTCAGAATTTGTGGGTTTTTGTTTGTCCACACGCCTCTTGAGGATTGACCCCAAGTTCTCAATAGGATTAAGGTCTGAGGAGTTTCCTGGCCATGGACCCAAAATGTCGATGTTTTGTTCCCAGAGCCATTTAGTTGTCACTTTTGCCTTATGGCAAGGTGCTCCATCATGCTGGAAAAGGCATTCTTCACAACAATTGAACCACTCTCCTTGAAGTTCTTGATGATCCGATAAATGGTTGATTTAGGTGCAATCTTACTGGCAGCAATATCCTTGCCTGTGAAGCCCTTTTTGTGCAAATCAATGATAACGGAATGTGTTTCCTTGCAGGTAACCATGGTTGACAGATGAAGAACAATGATTCCAAGCACCACCCTCCTTTTGAAGCTTCCAGTCTGTTTTTTGAACTCAATCAGCATGACAGAGTGATCTCCAGCCATGTCCTCGTCAACACTCACACCTGTGTTAACGAGAGAATCACTGACATGATGTCAGCTGGTCCTTTTGTGGCAGGGCTGAAATGCAGTGGAAATGTTTTTGGGGATTCAATTCATTTGCATGGCAAAGAGGGACTTTGCAATTCATCTGATCACTCTTCATAACATTCTGGAATATATGCAAATTGCCATCATACAAACTGAGGCAGCAGACTTTGTGAGAATTAATATTTGTGTCATTATCAAAACTTTTGGCCACAACTGTACACTGCTGCCATATAGTGGCCAAATCTAAATTGCAACTGGGCTGGAATAATACATTATGGCCTTTCTCTTGCATTTCAAATGGTACAAAAACTGTTGTTTATTTCTTTGTATTATCTATTACCAGATCTATTGTGTTATATTCTCCTACATTCCTTTCATATTTCCACAGAAGTGTTTCTTTGAAGTGTTTCCTTTCAAATTGTACCAAGAATATGCATATCCCTGCTTCAGCGCCTGAGCTACAGGCAGTTCGCTTTGGGTATGTCATTTTAGGCGAAAATTTAAATAAAGGGGACAATCCTTAACCGGTCCTTAACATTTATTCTTACTAATTCATAGACAAACTTTCAATTATGTATTGGAATTTCCCATCACCTAATGAACAGCCACAATACCAGTCTGGTGTTAAGCGTAAGTTACCTCTTGTATAGATGTTCTATCTGGACACTGCGGCCAATAACAAAGCAGCAACTGTTTTTGGATACTTTATGGGTGGAGTCGGCAGAAATGGATGGCCTTCAAGGTAAATATCGATATAGTAGAATGAAAAAAAAAACGTGTAATATGCATATTGTAACACCTTGTGAGGAGTTACTTTCTGTATAGAAACCCTTGACATCTTCCTCATCAAACCTCGTAAGATTTGCTTTCTGTTCTGTATTGACGAATCCTGAAAATGACATCTGCTGCTTTAGATTGACGGTCATATCTCAGTTACTGTTTTCATATCTACAAAAATAAGCTATTTTCTTTACTTTCAGAGTGCGAGCTGATCAAGGGGTCGAAAATGTAGATATTGCCAGATGTATGTTCCCTGTCCGAGGAACAGGCCATGGAAGCTTTATTGCTGGCAAAAGTGGCCATAACCAGAGGTTATTAAACTGTTATTTTTCTCTCATCCTCGCTGCCTGTCTTGTTGTACATGGAACCTGTCTCACATGCATTTATTAAAAAACCCTTAAGATGTCAGCTGCTAATTTTAAGATTTACACCATATAAACACTCAGCCATTTTCACTGGACTATCAAGCCCCTGTTGTTGCCAAGTCATGATTTGCTTGGGGTTTAGCCTTGCAATAACCAAGTGGTGAGACACATAGCCCTCTATATTTAAATATTTCCGGTACACTCAGATAGGTGTCTGTGTCACATACAGTCAGTAACCACTCACAGAGGCACACACAACTGACATTTCTATAACCTCGGACCCATCGGTGTTCACTATTCATGGAGGATAAGGTTAGGTTCCTCCCCCCCACAAAACCTTTTCTTTCTCTCGGTCCCTTAGGTAAGGCGTGGAAGGCTTATGGAGAGATGTTTGGAGTGCTGTGACATGTCAGTACTTCAACTTGCTGTACAGTTTGGAGGAAGGCTACCTTGACCTTTCAAATTCTATCCACCTCTTCTGTGTGGGATATGGGTTCCTACCTCGTCTGCGGGCACATTTGCAGCATTTCACAGAGAGTTGGAATAATCACCCTTTAAGTACAGAGGCGAACCTGACACCTCACCAGCTGTGGCATATCGGAATGCTCCAAACAACTGTGTCTGAGCCAGACTATGCAGAGTTATGTGTCTGTGTGAATTGCTTGACAGATCTTCCTTTAAATGTATCGTCACTAATACAGATTTGTTTCTTTTGAGCATTCCATATTCAGCAGGGGGATAATCTGGAAAAACTGACAATGGTGTCATTGTTCCTGACATCCCATGCCCCCTGTCTGAGAATCTTGCTGTGTTACAAGGTTATGTGAACCCTACCACTGACTCTTCATCTTTTGGATGAGGGTGAAAGGATAGCTGGCCCAGCTGTCAAAGTGAGACAGTAGGCTATTCTGGATAGAGCTGGTACTTTTGTGTAGTCTATTTCTTGTGAGGTTTTCTGTCCTCAGATACAGAGAGCTGTGAAAGCCTGTCTGCAGATGAAGAGGTCCCAATGAAGAGCAACGGTTCTCAGTCCTTGTCCTGGGGACTCAAAGGGGTGCACATTTTTGTTTTTGCCTTATTACTACACAGCTGATTCATCAAGTCATCATCAAGCTTCAAGTGGTATTTACATATTTATTTCTGACGCTATCCTTGATATGATCCTGCTATTGTCACATGCATCTATCTATCTATCTATCTATCTATCTATCCAATGTTATCATGATTTGTTATAAGGGATGTTATACTTATTCTATACAGAAAGTAGTATTAAAGAGATGCTTCACATTGAAATACAGATATAGATGTACTAGTCCCAGAGTTTATTAAACATGTTTTTTAGGGGTGGATCAGCTTAATATTGCAGAAAGATTGTTGCTTCCATCAATGTAATTGTCTGCATCACTTCCAATCACTTCCAATAACCCTGTAGAGAAATGCTATTTCTTATGCAGGTGACCAACCTATTGCTAATACAAGGCTACAACTCACAGTAAAGCCTGTGGGGTCCCCTACAGGATAGCTCCCACATTACACACTAACTGCCAAACCAGCGCACACACATAATCTCCCTTCTAGCCGAACATTGTGTGCCCGAAGAGGATTCTACGATGACGAACAGACAACTGAGCCAATGGCGGAAGACTACAGACTACACCCAGCCTGAACCAATCCAAAGATCCGATCTTCTAGAATCAACCTACTTTCTGTTCTGTATATTAGGGGTGTACTGAATGTTAACGGTCTCTTGCCTGCTGTTATATTCGAGCTAACGGAAGAGCCGTAATTACGCTGTACTAGATATCTTCACTCTGAATAAACTGTCGCTTGTCATACAATTTACCACTTTGTCTGAATCGATCCTTGACCGGCTCACCCATCTACATATCAAATTACTAACAGAACATGGTAAGCAGAGGATAGTTAACTAACGGTCCAGTCGAAGTGAGCTGATTGGGTGTGAGAGAGGGGGTGAGTTGGTGGAAGGACGATTCATGAAGGGCGAGTGAAGACGTTTCGGGGGTGGACAACAATTCTGCTCAACTCGGGAAACTGATCTAAAGGTGCACCATAAATAAGGTAAGCAAAACCTGTTAAATCAAACTTTGCATATTGTCGTATAGTCTGTCTAAATTTTGATCAGTATTTCCGAGTAAGTATGAATTCTTGTGTAAATTTATAATTTGCTGACGAGTCGAAAGAACAGTGAAGTGAATATATGTAGTAACAAACCGGCGACGGCCGGGTGATATAAATCATTGATGAGATATCAGTAAGGGGATAGTTAATTGCTATTCATTAAATCTGGCGCCGAGGGGATAAATTGTAATTTTGTCCCGCGACCCGGTCAGCACAGTCTGATAGCTTTCAATTGATGAGAGATCACTTTAAGGCCTGGATAGTTCCGATAGGGGTCAGGAATAGAGATCAGTAAGGGGATAGTTAACTACTATTCATTAAACCTAGCGCCGAGGGGAGAAATTGTAATTTTGTCCCGTGACCCTGTCGAGGCTAGTCTGATAGAGGTTCACTGATAGGGGTCGGACATGTGTAATAATTCTGATAGGGGTCAGTTCGATAGGGGTCAGTAGGGGATAAAATTGAATTCTATCCAGGATAGAGTTAAATTCTATCCAGTAAATCCGCTTAGTTCGGTCTGATAGGGATCGGCTTTCAGGGGTCAGAGATATAACGTGTATTTTAATTCTGATAGGGGTCAGTTCGATAGGGGTCAGTAGGGGATAGAATTGGATTCTAGAGTTGAATTTTATCCAGTAAATCCGCTTAGTCCGGTCTGATAGGGGTCGACTGATAGAGGTCAGAGATATAACCTGTATTTGTATGTTTTGTCTTGTTTGGTCTATTTGTAACTGTTTATATTAAAATGCAATGTGGTTGTAATTGTTTCCATTAAGATTGTTGGTGGTTACATAGAGAGAAAGAGATTATAATAAGGGTTATTGGATAAATCCGAAACTTCTATGTTGTATGTACCTATGACTTCTGTGTTAAATGTATAATCAGGAACAAAATGACTGATGTATAATTGAAATAATATCTGAATATAATATTTAAATATTGAGACTAAATAGTCGAATAGATCCCTTGGTTGTGCGCTCCACAAATGCTATACCAACCCATTCGTTTTTTTCTCGAACTAAAACATACTAAGGAGAAGCTCAGAGATAAGACAGAGCACGAGCAGCAGTGTCTCTTCGAATACATCGTGGGTATTAATCAACGTCGGGCGAAGTATATGCTAACTATATTCAGATAGAAGGAGAGAATTCCGATTAAAACTACGATTAAATTCCGATTGAATTAAATTAAATTACAATTAAAGCAAATTCACAATGGCGACCCCCAATACTCCAAAGCTGAGGTTTAATGAGTTCCTAGAACAGAAAATAGAATATAGATCAGGGGGAAAGGAACAATGGAAGCACATGAAGAAAGTTTGGGAGGGATTAAAGCTAAAATGGACACAAGAAGGTTATTTAGGAGGGGGACCGCCATCCGGAGTTCAGCTGAAAACAATGGAATGTGGGTTAAGAGAGACGCTGCAGGAAGCTAGAGAGAAAGAGGCAGAAAAGAACACAAATCACGTATTTAAGAAAGAAGGGACTAAACAGAGAGAAAGGGCAGAAGTGGAACTGAAGATAGGAACTTGGGCCATCGAAGAGGCGCTAAGAGCACAACTGAATAAAAAACGGAAATGATGGGGGTGGCCACTCCCTCAGAAGGGGAAGATGAGCAGACGGGCCACCACCAGGAGATGTCGCCAAATCCATCTCCCTCTGCCCCGCCAACACATGTGCCCTCAACGACCCGACCCCTTTACCCGGTCCTATCAAATTTGCCTCCACCTTATACTGATAAGGGGAAAAGGGCCGAGCCCGCGTCAACACAGGCCCCTGTGTTCCTTGTAAAAGAAGGAGTACTCCGAGGGGATACGTTGATCAAAGGGGGCCACCTGGAGTGTGAAGAATTAAAGCCTGGCCCACAGGGTTACTCCACACCAGGGGGTGCACAAAGGTGCACACCAGGGCCATCTGACATGCATGCCCCTCGATCTATGCGAGAACAGCTCCACCCCAGTGGCCACACGAGGAATCCATTCATAGATGGAGCAGGGGGCAACGGGAGCAGCTTGAAGACAGAGGGGAGGGGAACCGCCACCTCCTGCACATCCAGTGTGTACAGAGAACATAGAGGGGAACCAAGGAGCGATATTAGTAAGGAGTATTTCACAAGTGGCCGCCGACAAGAAGAAAATTTAATGACTTTCAGCGAACCGGAAGAACAGGGAGGAGATGATATGGAACCACAAGAGGAGACAGGGGAAGACGTTCCCCTCGCGGCTGCAGGTGTCTGGGAGGCAAAAAGCCAACTGAAACTCATGGAAGAAGTCGCAGCAGAAACGGGTGAAATAGTCCTGACACAAGGAGTTTTTAAGGGAAAATCAACCCCCGTTGAAACGGCAGTAAGACGGTCGAAGCGCATCATAGCCAGACAAAGGAGAGAAGAAGAAGAAGAAGCCCAAAGACGACATGGGCTGTATCAAATGCCACTCAGGATGGACGAGACAACGCACCGAGAGGAATACGTTGCCTGGAAGATGCAAGATTTGACGGCCCTGATGGAACAGCTCCCGAGCTTACATGGGGGTGCCTCAGCCTGGCTGCTTCAGCTTCAGTCCCTAACTTCCGGGGTCCGGCTTGCCTTGGGGGACATGAAGGCCTTATTGGCTAGGTCAACCGACTACACGACCATGAATGCCCTAATAAACACAGCAGGACTGGGAACATTGGGGTCAGCAACAGAACCTGAGAAATACAGAGTATCACTGTGAAATGAGCTCAGAAGGGCATATCCCACCGAGAAAAATTATGCAACCCTTACCTCTTTTGCCATGGAAGACGGGGAGCAGGCAGCTCAATACCTAGATAGGGCCAAGACCACCTGGAGGTCAGTCCACATTGAACCCCATGACCAGAGCGGAACCACTCTCAGCATGTGGAAGGAGATGGTGGTGAATGGGACACCCACAGAAGTGAAAACCAAGCTTAGGGCCACAGTGGGGCTGATGGCCTTGCCCACTGCCCAATTCAACTCCCATGTCCACCATCACATCTCTCAATACAACAAAGACAAGGGCACGGCTGATTCACAAGTTCAGTCGCTGCAACTCCAGTTGCTCAAATTACAATTGAATGAGGCCCAAAAGACCGCAAAGCCAAAAAAGCAAATGGTGGCGGAGGAACCCACTGATATAGCCAAGATTGTGACTCAGACCATGAACCAGATGTTGGTGGCCGCTCCAGCACCACCGACCCCCGCACAGGCACCGGTCGTATACGCCGCCCCTCCAAATCCAGGAGCCAGCTACGGATATGGAGGTTATGCCCAGCCGAGTTTCTCCAACCCCCCAGGACCAGCATGGGGGGGGGCACCACAAACAGGGAGGGGGCACCACAAACAGGGGGGGACTGCCACAAGCAAGACCCATTTATTGCTACAACTGTAACCACGAAGGCCATTACGCCAGAGACTGCCCCGCTCCCCTCTCACAGCAGCGCCAGTCATACTTGGCCTACAGGGGGAGGAGAGGTGGACAACGGGGAAGAGGGGCCCCAAGGTACCCAGCCCCTGCCCAGGGATATCCACTAGCCCCTGCCCAGGGATATCCACTAGCCCCTGCCCAGGGATATCCACCAGCCCCTGCCCAGGGATATCAACCAGCCTACAACCCAGCGCCCCCTACCGGTCCCACCTTCCAGGGGATGTCCGAGGGATACCCCCCATGGGAATGAGGCTGCCCACCACCACCAGTCGGGTTAGATGGCCAACAATTCTCTGTCCACACGGAACCCACTATTACATGCGTAGTACAAGGGGTCACCCACAGGTTCCTTGTGGACACTGGATGTACATATTCCGCCATCAATTCTCATCAACCCCTCTCTTCAGACAAGATAAAGGTGGTGGGGGTTTCAGGAAATCCTGAAGATCAATACAAAACTACTCCACTATTGTTCCAGTGGGGCCCTTCCAGTTTGAAACACCAATTCCTATATTGTCCAAATTGCCCAATCAACCTACTAGGTCGAGACCTACTCTGTAAGTTAGGATGCGCAATCTACCTAACTGAGTCAGGTGTGGAGGTCGCGCTCGATCCACCGCCAAGGGCCCGAATCCTGATGCTCCCAATTCTGCCCGCACCTGCTCTATCCACCACACAGGAGGTTTACTGGCTCAAATGCCTACCATCTGGACCTGGAACTCCTGCCATCCAATTTCAATTCAACCAATGGAGGAAACTAATATACACCTTTCATCCCTATAAGACACCACAGGCTGAGTTGCACTGCACTCTCAACGTCACTGACGACGAAGACACGCCGTACACACAAGATTGGGATGAAAACATGATGCATCTTACCCCAAACATACGCTGCCTTACCATCGTGTGCGGCCCTGAGGGGGTGGCAGCCCCAGTCATACTCCCACACCATATTAAACCTTGGTATCAACTGGGACCCGACTCTGCTCCACACGTGACCCTCGCAGTAGGGAATGGACACGAGGCCCGAAGCCTGGGTCCAATGATAAAAAGGGCCTCGAAACTCACTTGGGAAGCGACTAGTACACCAGGCCTGTTGAAGGCAACCACCGAAGAGATGTGGCGTCTGACCATGGTGGACACTGAAGAACAGTGCCAGCCTGAGCGCCTCACTCTCCCCAGGCATCACGGGAAACCATATTCTGATCACCCTTCCTCCCCTGCTGTCTTGGACTCCATAGACAAGGCAATATGGGCAACCACACCATTTGACGTGGGAAAGTTACAGGTCCAACCAGTGTGCATTACCCTAACCAATCCGGCACAGGTACCAATATTTCGAACCCAATATCGACTGAAGCATGAACAGATAGAGGGGATCAGACCCACTATCGAAGGCCTCCTTGGAGCTGGGTGCATATACAGGACTCGGTCACCCTGGAACACCCCCATACTTCCTGTTCTGAAGGCAGGAGGAGAAACATACCGGATGGTGCAGGATTTCCGGGCTGTAAATGAAGTTACCACACCCATCGATCTCCCTGTTCCAGACCCACACATCATACTGAGCAACCTGTCACCCAAACATCGGTATTTCACCGTAGTGGACTTGGCCAATGCCTTTTCAGCATCCCATTGGATGAGGCTTCCCAGCCACTTTTTGCCTTTACCTACGAGAATCAGCAATTTACCTATTCCGTACTTCCCCAAGGTTACACTTCTTCCCCTGGAATCTTCAATTATATTCTGAAGACTCACCTGGCAGAACTGAAAATCCCAGAAGGAGTGATACTCATACAATACGTAGACGACCTGTTGCTGGGGGCTCCCACCTCAGACCTCTGTCTAGAAATGACTAAAACCCTGTTAGACTTTCTGGCAGTCAAAGGCTACAAAGTCAAGATGTCAAAAGTCCAATCATGCAGACGAACCGTTCTGTTCCTGGGAAGGGAAATCTCAAGCGAGGGGGCCGGCCTCTCAAAATCACACCGAGACTCAATCCTACATCATCCCAGGCCCATTACTGTTTCAGGAATGCTCTCTTTCCTGGGGTTGACGGGATACAGCCGTACTCACATCCCAGACTATACTGAAAGAACTGAACCTCTGAGAGAAATTGTTCGAGAAGCTGGCCCAAGAAACCTACAGGCCCCACTTACATGGACTCCTGAAGCTTCAACGGCGTTTGGGCTCCTGAAGACTGACCTGTCTGTGGCTGCTGCTCTCACGGCACCAGACTACGGTAAAACATTTCACCTGGATGTTTCTGAAAAGGAAGGCTTTGCATCCGCCGTCCTTTTTCAGAAACATGAGGGGAGAGAAGAGTACTCATGTACCACTCTTCAAAACTTGACCACATTGAAACCGGCCAGACCGCCTGTTCCAGATACGTTGCGGCGGTAGCCAAGGCGATTGAGAAGACAGCCCATCTGGTAATGTGCCACAAGATGCAAATACACACCCACCACGGGGTGGCAGCATACCTCATCAGCAAAGAATTTACCTTCAGTGCGGACAGAAAAAACAAAATCCAGAACAAATGCACCCAGTCACATCACTTTTGTGAACACCGACAAGAACATGGCAGATGCACTCACCGCAGAAGATGGCCTAGCACACTCCTGCCAGGAGAGGGCAGCACAAGAGCTCAAACTGAGACCAGACCTGGAAAATTAACCACTGACATCTCCAGACCTATGGCTGTACACAGACGGATGTTGCTACAAGGGAGACACAGGAAACGTAGCTGCCTATGCGATCGTACAGCAGCTGCATGACAAAACACATGTCACGTTGGAATCAGGAATTATCCCCCAGCCAGCATCGGCACAACTTGCGGAAATTGTGGCTTTGACTCAAGCTCTAGAGAAAGCCGAAGGAAAAACTGTAAACATTTACACGGACTCGGCATACGCACACGGAGCTGTGCACATAGATGGACCACAATGGGTTAGGCGCAACTTTACCACCACAGGTAACCTACCCATCAAGCACCGAGCCCAAATGGAACGTTTGATGCATGCCGTGTCATTACCAAAGACAGTGGCCATAATGAAATGCCGAGGCCACCAAAGACTGACCAGCAGAATCAATCAAGGAAATGATGCCGCAGACCTGGCAGCCAAGGCCGCAGGAGGATACAGCCCCCGACAGATGGTGCTCGGGATAGAACCGGCAAGGACTGAATTGACAAGCCAACACATACTAGAACTACAGGAAGAGGCAGGCCCTTACGAACATTCGGTTTGGACACAGAAGGGAGGCTCTAAGGGACCAGATGGAATATGGAGATGCCATGATGGCCAACTGGTGGCTCCGGCTAATCTCTGTCCAGAACTGATAAGGGAAGCCCATGGACCCACTCATGAAGGGAAACTCAGAACTTTACAGAAGGTTTCGTACATATGGTGGCACCCCCACATGAAGGACATGACAGATTTATTCTGTGACGAATGCAACATATGTGGGAGCCACAATCCAAAGAAGCCTTACCAAACCCCGATGGGGGTCTACCCGGTGCCAAACGCATGTTTCAAGACATCAGTATAGACTATACAGACATGGGAGAAGACAATGTAAAGAACGGGAAGAGATATTTGCTAGTAATGGTAGATAGATTCTCTAGATGGGTAGAAGCAATTCCAACAGCTAAGGAGGATGGGAAAACGGTCATTAAGTGGCTACAGACAGAACTCATACCTAGATATGGGGTCCCTAGACATATCCGAAGCGTCAATGGGTCCCACTTCGCAAACAAACACCTGAGACAGGTGGAGGAGAGGTTCGGCATTATACACAAGTTTGGTTCCGTGTATAAGCCGCAGGCCCAAGGCCTTGTGGAGCGCTGCAACCAATCTCTTAAGTGTAAGATAGCCAAAGTGTGTGCTGGTACAAAACTGACATGGGTGGAGGCCCTGCCACTGGCGTTGATGGCCATGAGGTCATCACCTGGGGCAGGGACTCATCTCTCACCCCACGAAATAATGACAGGGAGAGTAATGCCAGGTCCACCAAGAGAGGGAGGTTATATGCCCCCTCTTGATGTACACCAGATAGGTATGACTGACTATGTAAGAAAATTGACGGAACTGTCCGCAGCTCTTTCCAAACAGATACACAAAGTCCATGAGGGGGAGCTGACGGGAGATCCGGAGCAACTGAGGGTAAAGGTCGGCGATTGGGTAAGGATCAAGGTCCACAAAAGAAAGTGGGCGGATCCCAGGTGGACTGGACCGTACAAAGTGAAGGAGGTTACTTCACACTCAGTCCAGGTCAAAGGTAAATCGGGCGCACCTTGGCACCACTTGACTCATTGTACACCAGCACCGACTCCTTCTAGGACTCTGACTGAAGTCAGGGTCGATTTGAGCGACCTAAATTTGATTACAACCACAGAACCCTTAGTTGGTGAGGATGTGGGAGCAACTCCCCAGCACACCAACTAACAGGTCGTCCAGAGATAGGGGCTATCCCTGGACGAGATTGGGGATATCGGGCCCCGTGTTTGTTATTTTTATTGTAGTCACAGGAGTTTCCATGGGGATTCTCCTGTGGGTATTAGAGCATCATACACCTACATTACAAGCAGATATAGGACCCTCTAATGGGTCATCCAACCTGACCACATCCATGGCACATATAGAACTGACCAATCATTTGTGCAAGAGGCATTCCACCACCCCTGACACTGATTGTAAGGCCAACGACATACGGAGCACGACCGTTTGCGTCCCCGCAAACGCAACTAATTAACATCCCTTGGGGGACTTTAGGGTACTCTAGGCTAAAGGGGAGGGAACAGGTGGGGGCCAATGCACTCTGGTTTGCCGGACATGTCTGGTATATGACATTAGGGAAGGTTGGCGATTGGTCTTGGAGGTATTTGGTGGGGGAGACAGGTGATGGGTGGGAAGACTGGACAACAGACGAGGGGGCAGTGAAATGGCGGAAGCGACTGACTTTAACTAAGACAAATACGGGACTGAAACTTACTGTTAGGCCAGGGGGCCAGCCTTTAGGGTGTTATGATTTCATACTGGCCCCAGAGATATTGGTTGTGGCGAATTTGCGTGACTAATAATCCTAAACCGACTTCGGTTACAGTAAGGAATGACATGACCACACCCGTAAAAGGGTCCCCGTCATCCCCACTGTTTGGCCCGGTGGAGGCAATATCCAGGTTTAAAAGTCCGGATGATGTAATTTTAACAGCCACAGGAGTCTCAGGTTTTTCCAATAATTGGCTATTGTTGACCGAGGAAGCTGCAAATACCACCAGGCAGAGTTGTGTGGTGTGCATGGGAGCTCGTCCATTGCTCCGCATTGTCCCAGCAGTAGTGACTCTAGCATGTCTAATCCCTCTTATGACTACAGATAACCCCAGGGATAATTGTACTGCCTGGGATGAGGTCTATCCGGTTACTAAATTCACCACTAGGAACCCAGTGTTTTCCAACCAGGTTGCAAGGGCAAATTTTACTTGTGTCAATATGACGGGAGGAGGAACCGAGGTGGGATGGATTCCTGCGGATTGGTGTCTGGATACAATTAATATTAAGGGGAGCCTCAGGCCAATATCCAGAGCAGATGTGTGGTGGTGGTGTGGTAGTACGGTCCTGTTTGATAAGTTACCCTCCAACAGTACTGGACGCTGTGCACTTGTTACTCTCTTGTTGCCTGTTTCTATCTACCCTATAGGAGCCGAGGACCTTGTTCTGCGGATCCAGGGAGTGAATCCCGGATATAGGGGACGTTCCAGGAGAGCCACCACCCCATCTAGTGGAGACCCCTCCTATATAGACGCTATCGGAGTCCCTAGGGGAGTGCCTGATGAGTATAAGTTAATAGATCAGGTAGCTGCAGGGTTTGAATCATCCATCTGTTGGTGGTGCACAATTAACAAGAATGTTGATCGTATTAACTATATACATTACAACGTCCAAAGACTAGGCAACTGGACTCAGCAGGGTTTTGAAGCAGTACATGGTCAACTGGCTGCAACCAGCCTGATGGCTTTCCAAAATCGTATTGCCATTGATATGTTACTCTCTGAGAAGGGCGGAGTTTGCTCTATGTTTGGTGACCAGTGTTGTACTTTCATCCCTAATAACACAGCCTCGGATGGTAGTTTGACGGTCGCTCTGGAGGGTCTGCGGACGCTTAATGGTAAAATGAAATCTCATTCTGGGATAGATACCTCGATGTGGGACTCCTGGATGAGTGTGTTTGGTAAATATAAAACCCTGGTTTCCTCCATTTTGGTATCCATTTCGGTGTTCGCGGCCATTTTAGTTCTCTGTGGATGCTGTTGCATTCCATGCATCCGTTCCCTTACCACTAGGGTTATCTCTAGAGCTATTGACCCTTCCTCCCCTTCCCAGATGTTTCCTCTGCTGGATAAAGACCTACTTGAATTCGAGGATGAGGAGGAGAGTGCCTATTAGGTTTACATTATATCTGCTGTTGCCTTGTGGGGATGTATGTATGTGTTATGCAAGTGGATCATTCCGACTGACTTGCCTAGTTTAAGTCACATCTCTTTGGAGATGTGAAGAGAGGGAATCACAACTTTTTCCTGCGGGAAAAAGTTGGCTTATGTGGACAAGCATTTTACTTTTATTTTGAGCTGTTGTTCTCCGCTCTGTTAAATGAGGGTTGTAAGTTCCTAGGTGGCTGGTAGCCAACTTAGTACATAGTGGGATTGAATGGAGAACATGATGGTAATACATATATATCTATTTCTGTTTAATATCGTGCTATTATAATATAATATTATATATAATATTAATATTATTTCATAGTCCCTTTGGAAGAAGTTTCTCTTTGTGTCTGGATCTAGTTAGGTTGTGTCACGTCTCTGGTGAGACGTGAAGAGAGGGTTTTGTAGAGAAATGCTATTTCTTATGCAGGTGACCAACCTATTGCTAATACAAGGCTACAACTCACAGTAAAGCCTGTGGGGTCCCCTACAGGATAGCTCCCACATTACACACTAACTGCCAAACCAGCGCACACACATAATCTCCCTTCTAGCCGAACATTGTGTGCCCGAAGAGGATTCTACGATGACGGACAGACAACTGAGCCAATGGCGGAAGACTACAGACTACACCCAGCCTGAACCAATCCAAAGATCCGATCTTCTAGAATCAACCTACTTTCTGTTCTGTATATTAGGGGTGTACTGAATGTTAACGGTCTCTTGCCTGCTGTTATATTCGAGCTAACGGAAGAGCCGTAATTACGCTGTACTAGATATCTTCACTCTGAATAAACTGTCGCTTGTCATACAATTTACCACTTTGTCTGAATCGATCCTTGACCGGCTCACCCATCTACATATCAAATTACTAACAACCCATATAATTTTTTGGTAAATATATCCATATACATACACATGTGATGAGAATACATTCCTCTTTATTAAAGGAAGAACACTTACACAAACTACCGTGACGCTATAAACACCGGTGCTGACTCAGGCAACTATACATAGACAATAACCCACAAAATACCCAAGGAAGATGGCTACCTAAATATGGTCCCCAATCAGAGACAACGATAAACAGCTGCCTCTGATTTCGAACCAATCTAGGCAACCATAGACATAAAAACACCTAGACTAGGCACAACTCTATAAACATACAAAAACCCTAGAAAGGACAAAAACACATATCACCTTCGTCACACCCTGACCTAACCAAAATAATAAAGAAAACAAAGAATACTAAGGTCAGGGCGTGACAACACATACACATATGCATACATATATACAGTGGGGAGAACAAGTATTTGATACACTGCTGATTTTTCTGGTTTTCATACTTACAAAATATGTAGAGATCTGTAATGTTTATCATAGGTACACTTCAACTGTGAGAGACGGAATCTAAAACAAAAATCCAGAAAATCACATTGTATGATTTTTAAGTAATTAATTTGCATTTTATTGCATGACATAAGTATTTGATCACCTACCAACCAGTAAGAATTCCGGCTCTCACAGACCTGTTAGTTTTTCTTTAAGAAGCACTCCTGTTCTCCACTCATTACCTGTATTAACTGCACTTGTTTGAACTCGTTACCTGTATAAAAGACACCTGTCCACACACTCAATCAAACAGACTCCAACCTTTCCACAATGGCCAAGACCAGAGGGCTGTGTAAGGACATCAGGGATAAAATTGTAGACCTGAAAAAGGCTGGGATGGGCTACAGGACAATAGTCAAGCAGCTTGGTGAGAAGGCAACAACTGTTGGCGCAATTATTAGAAAATGGAAGAAGTTCAAGGTGACGGTCAATCACCCTCGGTCTGGGGCTCCATGCAAGATCTCACCTCGTGGGGCATAAATGATCATGAGGAAGGTGAGGGATCAGCCCAGAACTACACGGCAGGACCTGGTCAATGACCTGAAGAGAGCTGGGACCACAGTCTCAAAGAAACCCATAACACACTACGCCGTCATGGATTAAAATCCTGCAGCGCACGCAAGGTCCCCCTGCTCAAGCCAGCGCATGTCCAGGCCCGTCTGAAGTTTGCCAATGACCATCTGGATGATCCAGAGTACGAATGGGAGAAGGTCATGTGGTCTGATGAGACAAAAATAGAGCTTTTTGGCCTGAACTCCACTCGCCGTGTTTGGAGGAAGAAGAATGATGAGTACAACCCCAAGGACACCATCCCAACCGTGAAGCATGGAGGTGGAAACATTATTCTTTGTGGATGCCTTTCTGCAAAGGGGACAGGACAACTGCATCGTATTGAGGGGAGGATGGATGGGGCCATGTATCGCGGGATCTTTGCCAACAACCTTCTTCCCTCAGTAAGAGCATTGAAGATGGGTCGTGGCTGGGTCTTCCAGCATGACAACGACCCGAAACACACCGCCAGGGCAACTAAGGAGTGGCTCCGTAAGAAGCATCTCAAGGTCCTGGAGTGGCCTAGCCAGTCTCCAGACCTGAACCCAATAGAACATCTTTGGAGGGAGCTGAAAGTCCGTATTGCCCAGCGATAGCCCCGAAACCTGAAGGATCTGGAGAAGGTCTGTATGGAGGAGTGGGCCAAAATCCCTGCTGCAGTGTGTGCAAACCTGGTCAAGAACTACAGGAAACGTATGATCTCTGTAATTGCAAACAAAGGTTTCTGTACCAAATATTTATGTCATGCAATAAAATGCAAATTAATTACTTAAAAATCATAATGTGATTTTCTGGATTTTTGTTTTAGATTCAGTGTCTCACATTTGAAGTGTACCTATGATAAAAATTACAGATCTCTACATATTTTGTAATTAGGAAAACCAGAAAAATCGACAGTGTATCAAATACTTGTTCTACCCACTGTACATACCTATATAGATATACATACTTTTTTGTAAAATATACCTTTATTATTCCCCGCAAACCCTACCACCCTGCCCCCATTTGGAGTAAACAAAAACACTTAGGCTTCTACCTTCAGTTCATACATCTTATACACCTTTTACAGACACAATCTATTTTACAATAGTTATATTTTGTTTGTTTTTAGTCCTTCATCTATTTCTGATGTCCATTCTATTTGTAACTGTGCTATTTCACAAAATTTCTGAACCTATATACATTTTACCCCGTATGTTTTACATTGGCTATCTTGTTATTAGTCCCACCCTTCAGCTCCATTCAACCCCTCCCATCTATCTCTTAACTTCTTTTGGCTGCAGGGGCAGTATTGAGTAGTTTGGATGAAAGGTGCCCAGAGTCAACGGCCTGCTCCTCAGTCCCAGTTGCTAATATATGCAAATTATTGGATAGAAAACACTGACGTTTCTAAAACTGTTTGAATGATGTCTGTGAGTATAACATAACTCATATGGCAGACAAAAACCTGAGACGAAATGCAAACAGGAAGTGAAAAATCTGAGGTTGGTCGATTTTCAACCCAGCCCCTATTGAATTCAAAGTGGGATATGGATGAAGTTGCACTTCCCAGGGCTTCCACTGGATGTCAAGCGTCTTTATAAACTTGAATAAGGCTTCTATACTGTGTTGTGGAGCCAGATGGGAACTCTTTGAGTCAGTGGTCTGGCAGAGAGCCAGGTCCTGGTCATGCGCATTTCACATGATAACGACCTGCGTTCCATGGCTTCTCTACAGACATAGGAATTCTCTGGTTGGAACTTTATTAAAGATTTATGATGACAACATCCCAAAGATTGATTCTATACTTAGTTTGACAAGTTTCTTCGACCTGTAATATAACTTTTTGAAGATTTCGTCCGATGCACGAGCGTTTGGATTTGTGTACTAAACGCGCTAACAAAAGTAGCTACTTGGACATAAATAATGGACATTATTGAACAAATCAAGCATTTATTGTGGAACTATGATTCCTGGGAGTGCATTCTGATGAAAATCGTCAAAGGTAAGGGAATATTTATAATGTGATTTCTGATTTGTGTTGACTCCAACATGGCGGATAATTTTATTTATTTTCTGTCTCAGATTATTGCATAGTTTATAAAACAAATCTGACACAGCGGTTGCATTAAGGAGAGGTATATCTATATTTCATGTCTAACAATTTATCGACATTTATAACGAATATTCCTGTAAATTGATGTGGCTCTGCAATATCACCGGATGTTTTTGGAACTAGTGAACGTAACGTGCCAATGTATACGGAGATTTTTTAAATATAAATATGAACTTTTTCAAACAAAACATACATGTATTGTGTAACATGAAGTCCTATGAGTGTCATCTGATGAAGATCATCAAAGGTTAGTGATTCATTTTATCTTTATTTGTGCTTTTTGATGGCTGTGTGTTTGATGGCTGTGAGTTGGTGGTTACCAAACATAATCGTTCGCTGTAAAGCCTATTTGAAATTGGACACTGTGGTGGGATTAACAACAAGTTTACCTTTAAAACGGTATAAGATACATGTATGTTTGAGGAATTTTAATTATGAGATTTCTGTTGTTTTGAATTTGGCGCCCTGCACTTTCACTGGCTGTTGTCATATCATCCCGTTAACGGGATTGCAGCCCTAAGAAGTTTTAAAACTCGTTTTTCAACCACTCCACAAATTTCTTGTTAACAAACTATAGTTTTGATAAGTCAGTTAGGACATCTACTTTGTGCATGACACAAGTC
This sequence comes from Oncorhynchus nerka, assembly GCF_034236695.1. Classification (NCBI taxonomy): domain Eukaryota; kingdom Metazoa; phylum Chordata; class Actinopteri; order Salmoniformes; family Salmonidae; genus Oncorhynchus; species Oncorhynchus nerka. Next base: position 70,144,903 of record NC_088405.1, read on the forward strand.
ATTTTTCCAACAATTGTTTACAGAAAGATTATTTCACTTATAATTCACTGTATCACAGTGGGTCAGAAGTTTACATACACTAAGTTGACTGTGCCTTTAACACCATCCATATATTTTTCAACTGTGCCGTGACGTTTCACAAAAGTACTGAACCTTTCTATTCCCATAGCTTCTACAGATGCTAAATTAAATATATATATGTTTTGCTAAAATAATTATCATATTATTGATTGACTATGGCTTTTCAAATCACCCAGTATTGCTATCTGCAGTGTTAGTTCTAGGCAAATATTACAATTCTTCTGCCATTCCTGGACCTGTGACCAAAAACGCGTTACATATGGACAATAGCAAAATAACTGATCTAATGACTATGCCTCCTCACAGCTAAATATGCAGAGCTGGGAAGATTGTATCCCCCATATATATGACATTCTATTGGCTGCAAGAATTTTGTATAGTAATTCAAATTAAAAAATTTGAAGTTTTGAATCCGGCGTTGTTTTGCGTATCAATTCATAAATCATGTGCCATGGAATGGGTATATCGAAAATCTCTTCCCAACTATTTTGCCATTTATATGGCACAGCTGTCAGTTTTTTGGTCCTTAAATGATATTGGTAAATGTTTTATTTATCATCCTTTTCTTTAACCATTTATGTTCTTTAATAGCAGAGGGTGCACCCCCCTATCTACATCGATGGGACCACAGTGAGGAAGGTGGAAAGCGTCAAGTTCTATGGTGTACACATCACTGACAAACTGAAATGGACCACCCACACAGACAGTGTGGTGAAGAATGCGCAACAGATGCACAATTGAAAGCATCCTGTCAAGCTGTATCACCGCCTGGTATGGCAACTGCACTGCACGCAACGCAAGGCTCTCCAGAGGGTGGTGCGGTCTGCCCAACGCATTACTGGGGGCAAACTACCTGCCCTCCAGGACATCTACAGCTCCTGATGTCACAGGAAGGCCAAAAGGATCATCAAGGACATCAACCAACCGAGCCACTACCTGTTCACCCCGCTATCATCCAGAAGGTGAGGTCAGAGCTGGGCCCGAGTGACTGAAATACAGCTTTGATCTCAAGGCCATCAGATGGTTAAACAGCAATAACTAGCACATTAGAGGCTGCTGCCTATATGCGTAGATTTGAAATCACTGGCCACTTTAAGGAATGGAACACTCTTCACATTAATAGTGTTTACATATCTTACATTACTCATCTCATATGTATATGGCAGGAGATGTTCTGAAACAGTTACTGCTTCGCATACAAGCCAGCGAATTCTATGCGTTACAGCTGGATGAGTCAACAGACCTGGCGGGCACAGCCCCTGGTATATGTCCATTACGTTTATGGGAGGTCAATTAAGGAAGAAATCCTCTTCTGCAAACCATTGGAAACCAGAGATGAGAGGATATTTTTAAATTATTGGACAGTTTTGTGACATCAAATGGACTTTGGTGGTCAAGATGTGTTGACAAGGAGACATTGGAGTGGTAACGCGCGTGCAAGCAGTTGCTCCAAATTCCACTGCAGTATCCACCGAGAGGCTCTTGCTGTCAAGGGAATGCCTGATAGCTTGAAATACGTTTTGGACACTGCTGTGAAAATGGTTAACTTTGTTAAAGCAAGGCCTCTGAACTCTCGTGTATTTTCTGCATTATGCAATGATATGGGCAGTGACCATGTAATGCTTTTACAACATACAGAAGTGCGCTAGTTATCAAGGGGCAATATTGACACTTTTTATTGAGAGACGCGCTTAGTTTTCTTTACTGACCATAATTTTCACAAGCCTGACTGCTTGCATGATGACGAGTTTCACATGACTGGCCTATCTGGGTGTTGTTTTTTCAGAATGATCTGAATCTAGGATTACAGGGACTCTCTACAACTATATTCAATGTGCGGGACAAAATTGAGGCTATGATTAAGAAGTTCGAGCTCTTTTCTGTCTGCATTAACAAGGACAACACACAGGTCTTTCTATCACTGTATGATTTTTTTGAGTGCAAATGAACTCCAGCTTATGGACAATGTCAAATGTGATATAGCGAAGCACCTGAGTGAGTTGGGTGCGTAATTACGCAGGTACTTTCCCGAAACGGACGACACAAACAACTGGATTCGTTATCCCTTTCATGCCCTGCCTCCAGTCCACTTACCGATATCTGAACAAGAGAGCCTCATTGAAATTGCAACAAGCGGTTCTGTGAAAATGTAAATGAATCAGAAGCCATTGCCAGATTTCTGGATTGGGCTGCGCTGAGAGTTTCTTGCCTTGGAAAATCACACTGTTAACCTGTTGCTTCTACTCGGGACGCTTGCGGTCCATATAAAGCCTAGATATCGTTATATGTAGACTGTGTGATAAACGAAAAAAACATTGTTTCAAAACGTAACGTCATTTTTTAAAATTCAAAAAGTCGACGATAAACTTTCACAAAACACTTCGAAATACGTTTGTAATGCAACTTTAGGTATTAGTAAACGTTAATAAGCGATAAAATTCATCAGGAGGCGATGTAAAGATCATTAGCTGTCCGTCTGGAAAAATGTCCGGCTAGAAACTCAACGAAAATATCCGGTCCTAGACCGGATTAGATACGGTGTCCTGTATGTGTTTGACCAAGAAAAATTTGAAGGGAAATGACAAGACTCTAGACACCCTGTGGAAGCTGTAGGTACTGCAACCTCAGTCAATTAATTGTGGTTCACGTTTATCAATGGGTTCAAGTAGCGCATGGATATATTTTCCCCATTTTCAGTGATCAGTTTTTCCTGTGCTTTTCGATGTAAATGCCGTTCTGGTAAAGCCACAGCAGTGATTTAACCAGTTTTTTAAACGTCTGAGTGTTTTCTATCCACACAGACTAAGCAAATGCATATACTATATTCCTGGCATGAGTAGCAGGGCGCTGAAATGTTGCGCGATTTTTAACAGAATGTTCAAAAAAGTAGAGGGTCGACTTAAGAGGTTAAGACACTGTGGCCCTTTCAACCACATACCTATATGAGAGTGGATTCTCGGCCCTCACTAGCATGAAAACGAAATACAATTCCGCAAATCTGACCATGACTCCATTTTGCTCCCAGCATATAGACAGAACCTAAAACAGGAAACGCCCATGCTCAGATCAATACAATGCTGGTATGAGCAATTGGATTCCATGCTTCAAGATGACTTTGATCACGTGGACTGGGATATATTCCGGATAGCCTCAGACAATAACATTGATGTATACGCTGACTCGGTGAGCGAGTTGATTAGCAAGTGCATCGGAGATGTTGTTCCATCTGTCACCATTAAAACCTTCCCTAACCAGAAATCGTGGATTGATGGCATCATTCGCGTGAAACTGAAAGAGTGAACCACCGCTTTTAATCATGGCAAGGCGCCCGGAAACACGACATGAATACAAACAGTGCAGCTATTCCCTCCGCAAGGCAATCAAACAAGCGAAGCATCAGTGTAGAGACAAAGTAGAGTTGCAATTCAAAGGCTCAAACACGAGACGTATGTGGCAGGGTCTACAGTCAATCATGGATTACAAAAGAAAACCATCCCCGTCGCGGACAACAACTTCTTGCTTCCAGACAAATTAAACGACTTCTTTGCTCGCTTTGAGAACAATACAGTTCCACTGACACAGCCCTCTACCAAAGCCTGTGGGCTCTCCTTCTCCGTGGCCAACGTGAGTAAAACATTTAAATGTGTTAACCCTCGCAAGGTTGCCGGCCCAGACGGCATCCCTAGCCGCGTCCTCAGAGCATGCGCAGACCAGCTGGTTGGTGTGTTTACAGACATATTCAAACAATCTCTATCCTAGTCTGTTGTCCCCACATGCTTCAAGATGTCCACCATTGTTCCTGTTCCCAAGGAACCTGAACTAAATGACTATCGCCCCATTGCACTCACTTCTGTCATCATGAAGTGCTTTGAGAGACTAGTCAAGGACCATATCACCTCCACCCTACCTGATACCCTAGACCCACTCCAATTTGCCTTCCACCCCAATAGGTCCACTGAAGATGCAATCGCCATCACACTGGACACTGCCCTATCCCATCTGGACAAGAGGAATACCTATGTAGATATGCTGTTCATTGACTACAGCTCAGCATTCAACACCATAGTACCCTCCAAACTCGTCAATAAGCTTGAGACCTTGGGTCTCAACCCCACCCTGTGCAACTGGGTCCTGGACTTTCTGACGGGCCACCACCAGGTGGTTAAGGTAGGAAACAACATCTCCACCCCGCTGATCCTCAACACTATGACCCCACAAGGGTGCGTTCTCAGCCCTCTCCTGTACTCCCTGTTCACCCATGACTGTGTGGCCATGCACGCTTCCAACTCAATCATGAAATTTGCATACGACACTACGGAGGTAGGTCTGATTACCAACAATGATGAGACAGCCTCCAGGGAGGAGGTGAGGGCACTCGGAGTGTGGTGTCAAGAAAATAACCTCTCACTCAACGTCAACAAAACAAAGGAGATGATCGTAGCTTCAGGAAATAGCAGAGGGAGCACCCCCCCATCCACATCGATGGGACAGTAGTGGTGAAGGTGGAAAGTTTTAAGTTCCTCGGCGTACACATCACGGACAAACTGAAATGGTCCACACACACACAGACAATGTAGTGAAGAAGGCACAACAGAGCCTCTCCAACATCAGGAGGCTGAAGAAATTTGGTTTGTCACCTAAAACCATGACAAACTTTTACAGATGCACAACTGAGAGCATCCTGTTGGTCTGTGTCTCCACCTGGTACGGCAAATGTACCTCCCTCAACCGCAAGGCTTTTCAGCGGGTGGTGCGGTCTGCACAACGCATCACTGGGGGAAAACTACCTACCCTCCAGGACACCTACAGCTCCCGATGTCACAGAAAGGCCAAAAGGATCATCAATGACAACAACCACCTGAGCCACTGCCTGTTCATCCCGCTACCATCCAGAAGGCGAGGTCAAAACAGGGACCGAGAGACTGAAAAACAGCTTCTATCTCAAGGCCATCAGACTGTTAAACAGCCATCACTAACATAGAGATGCTGCTGCCAACATACAGACTCAAATCCCTGGCCACTTAAATACACGGACTTAATTAATAAAGGTATCACTAGTCACTTTAAATAACATAACTTTAATAATGTTTACATATCCTACATTACTCATCTCATGTATATAGTGTATTCTACACCATCTACTGCATCTTGCCTATGCTGCACGGAATTGGTAATCCATATATTTATATGTACATATTCTTATTCATCCCATTACATTTGTGTTTATTTGTGTGTATAAGGCAGTTGTGAATTTGTTAGATTACTTGTTAGATTTGACTGCACAGTCGGAACTAGAAGACCAATCAAATTTGATTTGATTTAGTGAGTTATTCACAATTTTTGATGAACAAATAAGGTTTTATATGTAAGATGGTTAAATAAAGAGCAAAATTATTGATTATTGTTATTTGTTCCCTGGTCCTATAAGAGCTCTTTGTCACTTCCCACAAGTTGGGTTGTGACACAAACTCATAAGAATGAGTGTGTTTAATAAATGTATCGTATAGTCTGTGTGTGTGTGTGTGTGTGTGTGGCAGGCTTACAATGATGGCAAAAAACATTTGAGGGTGCTAGAGGGGGTATGCAGCTGGAGGTTGAATATTTTGCAGGGGAACCACTGTTCGAAGTAATTGCATGGCTTCAATAGCATTCACACTGATATAGGGGCCAGGCCTACTATACATTGCATTATGGCTGAGCATGGACATGACAAATATTGACAAAAAGGAAGCTTAAATTCATCAGTTTTTAGGGCTAAAAAGAGAACTAATAATTCTAATATTTTTCTTTTTACAAAACAACTTGTTTTAAATTTCACACTTACAGGCACCATAATTTCACACTGTGGGCATATAATATTAAAACGATGCAGACTATGGGGGGTTTTACTCACATCCGAAATGGGACCTGCATGGCTTAAACAATGTGGGCCTGCCTTCGATGCATAGATACAAAGGGAATGTCATCTCAGTTTTTTACTCCTCTCAAACTTGATCATTTAACAAAGCTTTGGTGATTATGATTTATTTCTAAGCGGTCTCAGGTGTCAAACCCTTTATCGACAGTCTTGACTACTTCACGATTGCATTCGGCAGACAAAAAATTGCCTTCATTTGAGAGGGGAGGCTGTTCGGTTTTTAATCCAATAAAATGAAAGTGGAAAAAACATATATTTTTTTATATTTCTAAATACAAAGTAAACAGGTACCAAAAGCACATTAGGCTACTCTTGTTCCATGAGCATATGGGCAGTGTGCGTCATGCATGGCTGGATAGGATGCGTTTCCGCTGTGAAAATTCATGCCATAACCAACTGCGTTACTACTAAAATCAGTTTTTCGTTGGTCTTGAATATACCTATCAGGTCTGCTTGAAATTAGTACTTTGGATCATGTTTTTAAGGACACACCTGATCTAAAACAGGTACATTGCAGAACCTGGTACTTTGATTGCAGTGGTTGCCGTTTTACGGGCTCCCAATCAATTGTGCTATTGTGTGTTTTTTCACGTTATTTGTAACTTATTTTGTACTTAATGTTTCTGCCACCGTCTCTTATGACTGAAAAGAGCATCTGGATATCAGGACAGCGATTAATCACCTTGTACTGGATAAAGATTGTTTTCTTTAACGAGTCGGACGCAAAGAATGTACTTCAGACACCCGACAAGGCCCAAATCCCAGTCATTCGCATGAAGAAGAGATGGAGATATCGGGGCGTAGGTTGGGGTGCCTTGTAAGGATCCGAGTTAGTAATCCCCCTCTACCATCAGTCCTATTAGCCAAAGTGCAATTGTTCGATAACATCCTACCAACGGGACATTAAAAACTGTAATATCTTATGTTTCAGTGACTTGTGGCTGAATGATGACATGGATAACATACAACTGGCTGGGTTTTCAGTCTATTGCCAAGATAGAACTGCTGCCTCCGGTAAGACAATGGGTGGCGGTCGGTGTCTATTTGTAAATAACAACTGGTGCACAAAATCTAATATTAGGAAGTCTTGAGGTTTTGCTCGCCTGAGGTAGAGTATCTCATGATAAGCTGTATACGACACAATTTACCAAGAGTTTTCATCTATATTTTTCATAGCTGTCTATTTACCACAACAAATCGATGCTGGCACTAAGACGGCACTCAACGAGCTGTCTAAGGCCATAAGCAAATAAAAAAATCTAGAGGCGGCACTCCTAGTGGCCAGGGACTTTAATGCAGGTAAACTTAAATCCGGTTTACCTCATTTCTACCAGTATGTTAAATGTGCAGCCAGAGGAAAAAAAACTCTAGATCACCTTTACTCCACACACAGAGACGCATACAAAGCTCTCCCTCGCCCTCCATTTGGCAAATCTGACCATAATTCTATCCCCCTCCTCGCACTACAGAGGGTTGTGCGTACGGCCCAGTACATCACTGGGGCCAAGCTTCCTGCCATCCAGGACCTCCATACCAGGCAGTGTCTGAGGATGGCCCAAAACATTTACAAAGACTCCAGCCACCCTAGTCACAGACTGCTTTCTCTGCTACCACCCGGTGAGTGGTACTGGAGCGCCAAGTCTAGGTCCAAAAGGCTTCTTAAGCTTCTACCCCCAGGCCATAAGACTCCTGAACAGCTAATGTAATGGCTACCCAGACTATTTGCATTGTCCACCCCACCCCCATTTTTATAATGCTGCTGCTACTCTCTGTTTATTATCCATGCATAGTCACTTTACCTATACCTACATGTACATATTACATCAATTACCTCAACTAACCTGTGCCCCCGCACCTTGACTCTGTACCGGTACCCCCTGTATATAGCATCGATACTGTTATTTTGTTGTTGCTACTTAATTATTTGTTCTTAGTTGTTTTTTACTTCAGTTTATTTTAGTAAATATTTTAACACTTTTTTTCTTAACTGCATTGTTGTTTAAGGGCTTGTAAGTAAACATTTCACTGTAAGGCCCAAATCAAATACATTTTTATTGGTCACATACACATGGTGAGCAGATGTTTTTTAATTTTTTTATTTCACCTTTATTTAACCAGGTAGGCTAGTTGAGAACAAGTTCTCATTAACAACTGCGACCTGGCCAAGATAAAGCATAGCAGTGTGAACAGACAACAACACAGAGTTACACATGGAGTAAACAATAAACAAGTCAATAACACAGTAGAAAAAAAGAGTCTATATACATTGTGTGCAAAAGGCATGAGGAGGTAGGCGAATAATTACAATTTTTCAGATTAACAATGGAGTGATAAATGATCAGATGGTCATGTGCAGGTAGAGATACTGGTGTGCAAAAGAGCAGAAAAGTAAATAAATAAAAACAGTATGGGGATGAGGTAGGTAAATTGGGTGGGCTATTTACCGATGGACTATGTACAGCTGCAGTGATCGGTTAGCTGCTCAGATAGCAGATGTTTAAAGTTGGTGAGGGAGAAAAAAGTCTCCAACTTCAGCGATTTTTTGCAATTTGTTCCAGTCACAGGCAGCAGAGAACTGGAAGGAAAGGCGGCCAAATGAGGTGTTGGCTTTAGGGATGGTCAGTGAGATACACCTGCTGGAGCGCGTGCTACTGGTGGGTGTTGCCATCGTGACCAGTGAACTGAGATAAGGCGGAGCTTTACCTAGCATGGACTTGTAGATGACCTGGAGCCAGTGGGTCTGGCATAAGGTATATGGTATATGGTGCTTTAGTAACAAAATGGACGGCACTGTGATAAACTGCATCCAGTTTGCTGAGTAGAGTATTGGAAGCTATTTTGTAGATGACATCGCCGAAGTCGAGGATTGGTAGGATAGTCAGTTTTACTAGGGTAAGTTTGGCGGCGTGAGTGAAGGAGGCTTTGTTGCGGAATAGAAAGCCGACTCTTGATTTGATTTTCGATTGGAGATGTTTGATATGAGTCTGGAAGGACACATTTTTCAAACAGTGATACCCAAACATCACTTTATGATACATTACCAAGCATGCATAAGACAAATCAGGCCTTTATTACATAGGTGGAGAATGAGGTTTGAGGCAAAGCACCTATTCTTTAAGAACACCCTCAAAAACTTCAAGAACATTACTAAGTCCCTTGCAATTTGCTATAGGCCATCACTGGGAGACATCACCATTGTGACATACTGAGTATGGACTGATGAAAGCATTTCCCTGAGTGATTTTACTGGTGGTGATGAGTTGGCAGCGTCACTTCAGGTCACTTTGCAGAAAGCCATTTACTCTACCAGCTGGGTTAAGATGGATGTTACGGAGTACAGAGAGGGACTGTTGGTTTGCAGTAAGATTGTCACTGTGTGCTCCCTCTCCGGCCTCTAGGTCACCATGCTGCTTGATATGGCATACACCTGTCACCATCGTTACACGCACCTGCGCGTCATCAGACTCACCTGGACTCCATCACTTCATTGATTACCTGCCCTATATATGTCACTCCCTTTGGTTCCTTCCCCAGGCGTCATTGTTTTTGTTTCTGTTTCATTTCTGTGTGTTGTTTGAGGTGATTGTTTTGTACTATGTTCCCTTTATTTTATTAACACTCAAACCCTGAACTTACTTCCCGACTCTCAGTGTACATCGTTACAAAGATGGATCATGTAATGCCAGTCTTTTGTAAAATAACTAAGATCATTGTGGTTGACAATATTGTATACCTATTGCTATACAAGTTGCATACTGATAATTTATGTGAACATTACCATGCATTCACTGTGTTTGATGGTGTTGATGACACATTTGTTGTCAAAGTTAATGATCTGTCATTTTATAAGCCTTTTGTCCTTCAAAGTGTTTATGGTGCTGATGAGAGCCGTAATGTTGTTCCTTTGTTTGACATGATTGAGTAATAGTCAGATTATTGGCAACTTTGTCAAGAAAATTGCATACCTAGTCTTAGAAGGACCTCCACTTGTGTTAAATAGCAACTCTGCAAATACTCTTGTTCTCATATAGTACATGTACTGAGGTGCCTGTGATGCACTGCTTTTATTCTGATGCGCCTGTGATGCACTGCTTTTATTCTGATGCGCCTGTGATGCACTGCTTTTATTCTGATGCGCCTGTGATGCACCGATTTTTCATTTTGATGCATCGTTTTCATTTTAATGCGGCTGTGATGGCGACTCGGTACATCATTCTGATGCGCCTGTGATGCACCATTTTCATTTTACTCTGCCTGTGATGCACCGTTTTCATTTCAAATAGGCCTGTGATTCACTGTTTTTATACTGAGGCGCCTTTAATGCACTGTTTTTATTCTGATGCGCCTGTGATTCACTGATTTTTCATTCTGATGCACCGTTTTCATTTTAATGCAGCTGTGATGCACTGTTTTCACTCTGATGGCGGCTCGGTACATGTACTATATGTGATGCACTGTTTTCATTGTGATGCGCCTGTGATGAACCGTTTTCATTTTAATGTGACTGTGATGCACTGTTTTCATTTTAATAGGCCTGTGATGCACTGTTTGTCACAACTTTGGAAGTATGCTTGGGGTCATTGTCCATTTGGAAGACCCACTTGCGACCAAGCCTTAACTTCCTGACTGATGTCTTGAGATGTTGCTTCAATATATCCACATAATTTTCCTGGCTCATGATGCCATCTATTTTGTCAAGTGCACCAGTCCCTCCTGCAGCAAAGCACCCCCATAACATGATGCTGCCACCCCCGTTCTTCACGGTTGGGATGGTTCTTCGGCTTGCAAGCCTCCCCATTTTTCCTCCAAACATAAAGATGGTCATTATGGCCACATTTTTTTGTTTCATCAGACATTCTCCAAAAAGTACGATATTTGTCCCCATGTGCAGTTGCAAACCGTAGTTTGGCTTTTTTATGGTGGTTTTGGAGCAGTGGCTTCTTCCTTGCTGAACAGATTAACGTGGCACCTTCAGGTGTTCGGAAAAGGATGAACCAGGTCTTGGCTGATTTATTTTGATTTACCCATGATGTCAAGCAAAGAGGCACTGTCTCCTGGTAGCGCCTCCATGCTCTGGACACTACGCTGACAGACAGCAAACCTTCTTGCCACAGCTCGCATTGATGTCCCATCCTGGATGAGCTGCACTACCTGAGCCACTTGTGTGGGTTGTAGACTCCGTCTCATGCTACCACTAGAGTGAAAGCAACGCCAGCATTCAAAAGTGACCAAAACATCAGCCAGGAAGCATAGGAACTGAGAAGTGGTCTGTGGTCACCACCTGCAGAACCACTCCTTTATTGGGGGTGTCTTGCTAATTGCCTATAATTTCCACCTATTGTCTATCCCATTTGCACAACAGCATGTGAAATTTATTGTCAATCAGTGTTGCTTCCTAAGTGGACAGTTTGATTTCACAGAAGTGCGATTGACTTGGAGTTACATTGTGTTGTTTAAGTGTTCCCTTTATTTTTTTGAGCAGTGTACATCCACATGTACACCTCCAATTGACTCAAATTATGTGAATTAGCCTGTCAGAAGCTTCTAAAGCCATAACATCATTTTCTGGAATTTTCCAAGCTGTTTAAAGGCACAGTCAACTTAGTGTATGTAAACTTCTGCCGCACTGGAATTGGGATATAGTGAATTATAAGTGAAATAATCTGTCTGTTTACAATTGTTGGAAAAATGACTTGTGTCACGCACACAGAGATTTCCTAATTGACTTGCCAAAACTATAGTTTGTTAACAAGAAAGGTGTGGAGTGGTTGAAAAACTAGTTTTAATGACTCCAACTGTATATAAACACTGGATGAGTGTTAAAATTAACATGCATGGTGTTAAATTAACACATTCAAATTTGCTGTTTACCCACCAGGGCAATTTAACGTATCCCAGCGGCTGCTGCGGCGGAGAATAGGTATTCGGAGTGGACTTCTAGTCCGACACAGGAGGCGTGCACACCATCCACCGCTTTAGAATATAGTACTCACTAATGTTCAGTCCCTGGACAATAAAGTAGACAGGCTCAGGGCAAGGATCTCCTAACATACTCTGTTTCACGGAATCATGTCTCTCTCCGGACATACTGTCTTAGTCTATACAACCAGCTGGGTTCTCAGTACATCGTGCAGACAAGAATAAAGAACTCTTATGGAAGAAGAAAGGCGGTGGTGTATGTTTTCATGATTAACCACTCATGGTGTGATTGTGATGTCGTACAGAAACTCAAGTCCTTTTTGTTCACCCTCCCTAGAATACCTCACAATCAAATGCTGACCGTGTTACCTCCCAATAGAATTATCTTCGGTTATAGTCACAGCCGTGTATATTCCCCCTCAAGCTGATACCACGATTTCCCCTAACGGAACTACACCGGACTTTGTGCAAACTGGAAACCACATATCTGCATTTATTGTAGCTGAGGATTTTAACAAAGCAAATTTGAGAAAAACGCTATCGTATCAACACATTGCCTGTAGTACTCACACTTCAAAAAGTCTCGACCATTGTTACTCCCTCTTCTAGGATGTCTACAAGGCCCTCCCCTGCCCTCCTTTTTGCAAATCAGATCACGACTCCCTTCTGCTCCTCCCTTCCTTTATGGCAGAAACTCAAACAGGAAGTATCCGTGCTAAGGTCTAGTCAACGCTAGTCTGACCAATCAGAATGCTTTTGTAACCGGTGTGAAATGGCTAGCTAGTTAGCGGGGTGCGCGCTAATAGCGTTTCAATCGGTGACGTCACATCGACAACAGGGTGACTGTTGTTGATGTGTGCAGAGGGTCCCTGGTTCGAGCCCAGTTTAGGGCGAGGACAGGGACGAAAGCAAAACTGTTATATTGATGCTGTTGACCCAGGTCACTGGTTGCCGCGCAAAAGGAGGTCAAAAGGGGGTGTGTGTAACCATTGTGAAATGGCTAGTTAGTTAGCTTGGTGCGCACTAATAGCGTTTCAATCGGTGACGTCACTCGCTCTGAGACCTTGAAGTAGTTGTTTCCCTTGCTCTGCAAGGGCCACGGCTTTTGTGGAGCAATAGGTAATGATGCTTTGTGGGAGGCAGTTGTTGATGTGTTCAGAGGGTCCCTGGGTCGAGCCCAGGTTGGGGCGAGGAGAGGGACGGAAGCTACACTGTTACACTTCAAGATTGTTTTGATCACGTGGATTGGGATATGTTCCCAGGTTGCCTCTGATAATAACACTGACATATACATGGACACAGTGACTGAGTTCATCAGGAAGTGTATAGGTGATGTTGTTTCCACTGTGCCTGTTAAATCTAAATGTGTATGTGACCAATACAATTTGAATTGATTTATTTAATGGTGTTGGTAAACGGAAGTATTTGAGTTACAGAACTACATTCGATTGAAGGACCATTCGATTTAAGGTCATTTCATACAAACTCTGAACTGAGCTCTATGAAGATGATCCTATGCCTAAATGAATTCCTTGAGACACTAAAAACCCATTGAACGTAAGTTTGATCTATCACATCCGCATATGTCCTCATTTAAGAGTCACAATCAAAGTGCCAGCCCAACATATTTCCCTGAACTTTAAGTCCTCCAATACTTTAACTCACTTTTTTTTATTCAGCCTCTCCAGTAGCCTGCTATGTCAAACCAAAATACTATTATATTTCTATACTATTATACATTATAATTCATAATTATTTAAATGACAGAGGTCTTGCTCTGAAGGTGACTTCATTAAATTATAGGTTATTGCCTTATATCAATCCTGGGTGGCCCCAATTTTAGGCAGGGGTCTGTGGCTGACTGTGACATTGACTGCTCGCTATGATAAAGTAATATCGACTTGCCCATTGCTTATATATAAAACATGTGCTGAGTGGGTGGGGTGGTCTCCTGGGGCTGCTGGCAGAGGATGGATAGCTCCTGATGTTGATGAGGGAGAGGCTTGGACAGATATGGTATTTTAAGGAAGAGTGTACAGGCTGTATAAGATAGAAAGGGAGGAGGAATCAATTATGTACTTTGAAGTTTTCGTGCCATGCATTTTTTCCAGATGTGTTTGTTTTGATATTGGCTGTATTGTATCAAAATAGTATATACAAAAGAGAGAAATATTGAAAATAGTTACCTTCATAGGCTCATACAGTATATGGTTGTAAGGCATGTCCTGTCAGAAACATGTGTAGATACTGATATTTTAATCTTCACAAAACTAAACCTGGACCTATTCTATATTTTGTTCTGTTACAGCCTGAATTCCAAACAGATTTGCCTCTCACCATCTACACACAATACCCCATAATGACAAAGTTAAAACATGTTTTTAGAAATGTTACAGAAATATCTAATTTACACACCGCTGTGTAAGTACTTTGTAGAAGCACTTTTGACAGCGATTACAGCTCTGAGTCTTTCTGGGTAAGTCTCTAAGAGCTTTCCACACCTGGATTGTGCAATATTTGCCCTTTATTCTTTTCAGTTCTTCAAGCTCTGTCAAATTGGTTGTTGATCATTGCTAGACAACCATTTTCAGGTCAACTGTAACTCGGTCACTCAGGAACATTCACTGTCTTCTTGGTAAGCAACTCCCTATCAAATCAAATCAAATTGTTTTTGTCACATGCGCCGAATACAACAGGTGTAGACTTTACAGTGAAATTCCTACATACAAGCCCTTAACCAACAATTTAATTTTAAGAAAAATAAGTGTTAAATAAAAAATAGATAAGCAATACATTTTTTTTAAAAGTAACAAATCATTAAAGAGCATCAGTAAAATAACAGTAGTAGGAGTCTGATGGCTTGGGGGTAGAAGCTGTTAAGAAGCCTTTTGGACCTAGACTTGGCTCTCCGGTACCGCTTGCTGTGCAATAGCAGAGAGAACAGTCTATGACTAGGAGATAGCAGGTAGCCTTGTAATTAGAGCATTGGGCCAGTAACCGAAAGGTTGCTAGATTGAATCCCCGAGCTGACAAGTAAAAAATCTGTTGTTCTGCCCCTGAACAAGGCAGTTAACCCACTGTTCCTAGGCCATCATTGTAAATAGGAATTTGTTCTTAACTGACTTGCCTAGTTGAATAAAGGGTAAATAAAAAATAAATAAAAGGGTGGCTGGAGTCAGCTAACGGTTAGCGGACCGCAGATGGGCGTTCAGGTAACGTCGCGACGGAGGAGCCAGCCGGATAACTCCGTCGGGTAGATAACGTGGGTAGTCCAGTTGTGAAGGCCCGGTGGGGCTCCGCGTTGGCAGTAAAACGGGTCCGGATAGGTGATTGTAGCCCAGGAGTGACTGGAGGAACTCTTCAGCTGGCTAGCTCCGGAATAATTGATGTTTGCTCCGGAATCGACGAAAGCCGACAGTCACACGGAATAGCAGCTAGCTAGCTGCGAGATCCAGGTATAAATGTCCAATAAACATGGATTCCAGGTGTTTGGTGCTAGTCCATAATCGCCATTCCGGCCATTGTTATGAACCATGCTCCCCGCAGCAGCCTCCACTGATGCATGGGTGCTAGATCTATGATGATATGTTGGCACATCATAATTATTTGAAAATGGCAAATGCTAGTAAATTATTGCATTCTATCCATGCTGGCTGTTGGGGGCTATCTGACACATGAAACAAATAAGAGGGAAGGCATACAGGCTGTCGCCAATTTATTCATGCGCAATTTATTAATGTAAACACTTCAACCACTACATGTTTTTTTTTTGGTGTGACGTCATTACGTCCAGCTGTTTTTCTCGACACGGTAGTTAAATGGAAATGCTGGGGTTATTCTAGTTTATTATTTCTATGTGATGTTCTAGTTTATTTTTCTACGTTGGTGATTTGTATGATTCCCAATTAGAGGCAGCTGGTAATTGTTGTCTCTAATTGGGGATCATATTTAGGTAGCATTTTTCCCACCTGTGTTTGTGGGATATTATTTTGTGTTTTGTGCATGTGCACCACGTAGTCACGTTTCGGTGTTAGTTTATTGATTTATTGTTTTGTTTTTGCTACACCTTGGTCCATCTCTCCACACGTACATGACAAATGCACCCTAGCAGGCAACTGTCAAATCTATTTTCTATGCAAACTTTCTAAATGTTGACGAAAAAAATCCCTGGACATGTTAATGTAAAAATAGCTAGTGAAGGGGACACCGTCTTCGAGCTGATGGCAAAACTCGAGTCCCACTGCATTGTTTATGACTAATGCACAAATTCATGTTGAAACCTATGACCAGAAAAAGTGAAATATTCCTCAATATGAAAAAACAAATATCCGCTAATAATAACAATGCAATCCTATTGATACACTTTGCTACTCATTCATTGAAGCTGCAATGCTGGTTGCAGCAACGGGAGAATCACATTTCATGGTTTATAAAAGTGTTGAATAAAGTGTTGAAAGTGCTGAATAACACTTAAAAGCTTAAACACTCATGAAAACAGCAGCTTTGCTGTATTCGTTGACAGTCTCTCTAGTCCTGATTTTAGATATTTTGAAATCACAGTATCAACTTACTTTGCTGTGTGCTCCAGGAAACTGCAGACAGACAGGGTGATCTGAGCAATCCAATTTGCTAGTGGTAGGCCTATAGGTGCACTCAGTGGCGAGTTTAGAATGTAAATTTTGGCGGGGCAAACAATTTATTTGTATTTTTATGCATGCCAGCAAAGCCACTACAGAACAGAACATTAATAAACAATACATTAACTGGACTATGACGGTGACAAACTGTTAGGGCCTACATAAAGCTGTCCCAAAACTTTATCATTGTTACACCTGTCTATCAGCGGAGCCTTGTTTGCCTTAAAATAACATAGCTTATATGGCTGACTTAAACACATTTGTTTAAGCAATCAGCCATATCAGCTATGTTTATACTGACAATTGAGATGTACAAATTATGGCATAAGGGAACAACGAGATGATAAGATGCAATTTCAATTAAGACATTCATGAGCGAGTTAGGACAGACGTAGTCAATTTAACTTTGTTCAGCGCTTTTGAAATGAACAGTGACAAAATTCAGAACATGGGACGTTCTTACAGTATTCTTCCTGTACCCCAAGTCTAAACTGTAGGATAAATAAAGGGGGCATATAAAGAGGCAATGAAAACTCTTACAATATTCGATGATTACTAGGGTGGGGTACATGGGCTACTAACAACTTACTACACAACATACACTTAGTATTACATTCATAGCTACAGTATACATATCTCCCTGGCATATTACATAATTTATGTAACAGCATACAAGACATTTTTGGACTCATGGGCCAATTTTGTCATTAAAGTCTGGCATTCTCTGTTTTTATGGTGCTTTCAAGACAACTGGGAACTCTCCCCGTAGATTTAGCTGTGAAGTAGTGTCCCCAGGAGTGACAGAACGCTGAGCCAATCACAGCGATCAAAGTAGAGACTCAGAGCTACAAAGTGGTATATCATACACTGCATTTGAGGAAGAATGGGAAAGTAATTCTGCATTCAAAGTTGATCAATTTGTATACTCACTTTTGAGAAAATCGCCTTTGAATGTTTTGCTATCTAGTTATTAAGGGCTCTTCTTTGTCCAAACCCATTCAGCATCGTTCACACCCTCACACTAAACTTTAGCCCCACCCATCTTGTCTGGCCGATGATTTGTTTACCTCTGGATAACATGAAAACAGCCTAGCCAGCTCTACTGGCAACAATTTCATTATGCTTTTTGCAGATGTTTACTGACATCGGCCATATTCAACAGGTGTTGTACACATGTCCCGTAACGTTAGCTAACGAGCCAGCCAGCCAACATTAGCTAATTAAACAACAAACAGTGCCAACAATGCCACAGTGCTGGGATCTAACCAACCATGTTCAATGTTAGCTAGCTAATATTAGGCTCTAACTAGATCAGCACATGGCTCTGGGAAATGAATAATAATGTCAGCTATGGAGCCAGCCAGCTAACGTTAGCTAGTCAAACAACAATGAACAGTTATCTACAAATTCTATCTTTGGGAGGGGCAGAATACAGTTTTCAACCAGCGATTGAGTTGTGAGACTGCTGTAGAGCTCATCACTCCCCCTAACTGGGAGGGGGCCAGAGGCAATTACTCGATGCCGACACATCTTTCTAGCTGATTTACACGCTGAAGCTATGTTGCACTTGGTGACCTCTGACTGTTTCATCCTGACGTGGATAACAATATCTCTATACTCTCTACACTCGCCAGTTTTAGCTTTAGCCAGCACCATCTTCAGATTAGCCTTAACGTCGGTAGCCCTGCCCCCTGGTAAACAGTGTATGATCACTGGATGATTCATTTTAAGTCTAATACTGCGGGTAATGGAGTCGCCAATGACTAGGGTTTTCAATTTGTCAGAGCTAATGGTGGGAAGATTCAGCGTCTCAGACCCCGCAACGGAAGGAGTAGAGACAAAAGAAGGCTTGGCCTCAGACTCCGACTCGCTGCTTAATGGGGAAAACCGGTTGAAAGTTTCTGTCGGCTGAATGAGCGACACCGGTTGAGCATTCCTACAGCATTTCCCTCCGGAAACCATGAGAAAGTTGTCCGGCTGTGGGGACCGTGGGAGGGGATTTATACTAACGTTACTATCTGTACTTATTGGTGGCACAGATGCTGTTTCATCCTTTCCTACACTGAAATTACCCTTGCCTAACGATTGCGTCTGAAGTTGGGCTTGCAACACAGCTATCTTCGCAGTCAGGCGATCGTTCTCCTGTATATTATGAGTACAGTGACTGCAAATAGAAGACATCATGTTATTAATGTTACTACTTAGCTTCAGCTGTTGGAGGTCCTGACGAACCACGTCCAAAAAAAACGCCCGGAGTGAAAAAGTTGAATAAAAAAAAGTTGAGTGAGGGAAAAACCTAAAATATTAACGGTATTTAAAAAGTAAAAACCGTAGTTGGCAGGTAGCAAAGTAAGGTTGGCAACAAAACGCACAAAACGGACAGCAACACGTAAACAGGTCTGCAAGTTGTGACCGGAGGGTCCCAGAGATAACATGAAGTGTCGTTTTGTTAGGTAAAATCCTTTCTAATTTCCTAAACATGTCCACATAGCATGCACGATCGATTTTGTATTCTACTCGTTCAATTTGCAAAGAAAGGAATCTGTGAAAATCGAACCCTTAAACGTTGTTTCAACCAGTCAAATTACGTTTTATTTATTCCTCAGAGATCCTAGAACATAACCAGAATTCACTATATCATTAGGAGTGTAGTATATCCTATATGACACCATATCTGGTCTGAGAGCGATTCTTTCATGGCGTGCCGATGACACGGGCGGTCTTCACTTGATTAACTGTAACTTTGTCAAATAAGCACCAATCGGGGTCAAACAAAGCCAGCTAGAAGAGCTGGGCTTTACGGAAGTCAGCGGAAACCCCATATCTGTTGCAAAAATTGTCTGCTAACCTTGTGCGATAGCAAGCCTTTTCCTTTTGGACAAAAATGGCAAGAATACAGAGTTATGAAGTTATGAAAACTGGGTGTTTTGCAAAAGTTGAACTTAGAATATGGCTACTAATAATGGAAAAGCTCAATCAAAGTCCAAGCTTACTGATTTGGCGATATTCTTTCAGAAAAATGTAATGTGTCCTTCACGATTTGCCCAAATGTACCTGGGTGACTTTACACTAAATGTCATGTAGCTTGCTCATACTTCAAGTTATCAGTCTGAAACTATTGCACATATACTGCTGCCCTCTTGTGGACACGATCGGAATTACAACAAGAGTGATGGCTAGATTTGGGACCTTTCTGTTGTATTTCAAAGATGGCGGTAGAAAGGAAATACAAAAAAACGGTTGTTTTTTTCTTTGTATTTTCTTCTACCAGATCTATTGTTTTATATTCTCCTACCTTCAATTGACGTTTCCTTTCAAATGGTACCAAGAATATGCACATCCTTGCTTCAGGGCCTGAGCTACAAGCAGTTAGATTGGAGTATGTCATTTTAGGCAAAAATTGAAAAAAAGGGCTATCCCTAAGAAGATTTAATAATGTTCTGAGAACAAAAAATAATTATAAAATTTCTTATCGAGCCCTGATGCCCGCAGATTACAGATTGCATTTGCCGATTGCTCATCATTTTCATTCATCAGTGAGTCAATGGCTTGAATAGTCATTGAGTCACTCACGCGTTGAAAAGGAATGAGATGGCATCACAATTCATGCCAGGCACACCTGTGAGCTCTGGAACTCCACCTCTGACAGGCAGAGTCAACATACAGTACGTGGCGGGTTCGTCAGGTTTTCAGTTCACCCTAACATTTCCATTCCTCTTCTGACAACAGAACTTGACCAACTGCTCACCAGTCACAGCAAGGGCCGCCTGGACCGTTATGCTGTTCTGCTATTCAAAGGATGTGTAACTGAAGAGAGATACCACGAGTGGGCACAGAATGCATAGCCTTTCCGCTGTGGCAATCTATTTCAGCACCATTTCGCACTGCTCTGAGACAAGCATGGAGAAGCGAAAATGTTCAAATATTCCATGATATTTTTAAGATATGTGTTGACTGAATATAAGCAAGCAATGTCTGCTAAATAATCATGTTAGGTTTCTCCAGAAATAAAAACAAATTAATGTCTCACCCCATGTTCCAGAATGGCCTTCTTCCAAATGTCGTTACTTTTTAACCTCTTAGAACTCTCGCTCTATACTGCCCCTGTTGGAGAAAGTGCGTACCCATAGTAAACTGAAAATATTTTTTCCCAAAATTGCTAATATATGCATATAAAAATTATTATTGAATAGAAAACACTCTAAAGTTTCTAAAACTGTTTAAATTATGTCTGTATGTAAAGCAGAACTCTCAGGAGAGCCATTCTCCCGAACACTCTGTCAACAATAGAAAAGTTGGGTCTATTTTGACGTCATCGCCAACACCCTTCCCAGGCAGCTACGGATCCAGGAACAGTCTCTATCAGTTCAGCACGATGTCTGCTTTCAAATGGCGCGTTCACTGTGAGAATCGCACGAGCCCTGCACCTTTGGCTGCGCGAAATTCCGCGTGTCCCTCTCAAAATCAGGCACTCTATTGCGCGCGGCCGATTTGGAGTACGTCTTTTTCCAACATGCAGCATTTGAAGCCGGTTTGTCTGTTAGCGCTGTCCTTTGTTCTACATGCTAACAACAGCATAAAGCTCGATTTTGCACATCGTTTGACCAGTTTAATCGACATATAATATGTAAATTGGAAGTTTTGGTGCGCAAGAGTGCTGGACCAGAAGTCATTTTTGATGCATTTCAGCTGAAGCAGTTAGCATATGCTAATACAGGGACACGCAACGTGAAATCAAACAATTTATTGGGTAAGTATGACTCCTTCTACGTCTTCTGATGGAAGAACATCAAAGGAAAGGGAATATTTATGTGGTTATTTTGGGTTTCTGTGGACTCCAAACGTACTGCTAATATCTGAGCGCCGACTCCTAGTATAGCCAAGTGAACGATGTCTGTAACGTTAAAAATAAATGTAATACAGCGGTTGCATTAAGAAGAAGTGTATCTTTGTAAATATAAGTAGAACATGTATATTTAGTCATGTTTATTGCTTGTTATCTGACGTTATCTGTCGGAGCTATCATCATTTCTCCTGACATTTGAGTAGCATGTTTTTTTTTAAAATGTCGTCAACCGAGATTTATGGATATTATATAGCATATTATTGAAAAAAAATTAAATGTACTGTGTAACATGTAATATTACTGTCATCTGATGAAGATTTTCAAAAGGTTAGTGAATTATTTATTTTTTAATCCTACTTTTAAATTGTATTTTTTTCTGGGACAAAATGGCCGCCGCTTGCCTTTTGTTTCGGTGGTGATCTAATATAAATATGTGCTATGTTTTCGCCGTAAAACATTTTAGAAATCTGACTTGCTGGGTAGATAAACAACTTGTTTATCTTTCATTTGAGCTATTTTACTTGTTAATGTGTGGAGGTTAAATATTTTTAGGAATATTTTTTCGCATTGTGCGTTATGCTAATGAGCTTGAGCCGTAGTCACGATACCGGATCCGGGATGGGTCGGACTATGAGGTTAAACAAAGTGATTATTATTATTAATTAATTTAGAATTATATAAAAGCCCTTAGATATTCTCAGATATTCTCACAGATCCTATTGGAAAATGCCCCTTGATATTAATATAGAGTCCTCCAATCCTCTAAGTGTAAGGAAAATTCCCTTTAGATATTAACCTGTCTAGGACTGGAACCCCGTTCCGCTGGCGGAATCCCTCCGCAACAGCCAGTGAAAGTGCAGGGTGCCAAATTTAAAACAACAAAAATCTCATAATTAAAATTCCTCAAGCATACAAGTTTTTTACACCTTTTTAAAGATAACATTCTCATTAATTCAGCCACAGTGTCTGATTCCAAAAATGATTTACAGCGAAAGCACCACAAACGATTATGTTAGGTCACCACCAAGCCACAGAAAAACACAGCCATTTTTCCAGCCAAAGAGAGGAGTCACAAAAGCAGAAATAGAGATTAAATGAATCACTAACCTTTGATTATCTTCATCAGATGACACTCATAGGACTTCATGTTGCACAATACATGTATGTTTTGTTTGATAGAGTTTACATTGGCGCGTTACGTTCAGTAGTTCTAAAACATGCGGTGATTGTGCAGAGAGCCACATCAAATTACAGAAATACCCATAATAAACATTGATAAAGATACGACTATTATACATGGAACTTTAGATAAACCTCTCCTAAATGCAACCGCTGTGTCCGATTTTAATAAGAACTTTACGGAGAAAGCAAACCATGCAATAATCTGAGTACAACCTTTAGACAACAAAGCAGCCAAAAAGATAACCGCCATATTGGGTAGTCAACATTACTCAGAAATAGCATTTTAAATATTAACTTACTTTTGATGATCTTCATCAGAATGCACACCCAGGAATCCCACTTCCACCATAAATGTTTGATTTGTTCAATAATGTCCATCAGTTATGTCCAAATGTCTTCTTTTGTTAGGGCGTTTGGTAAACAAATCCAAAAGCGCGTTCAGGTCACGCCGAACGTTGGACGAGAAGTTCAAAAAGTTCCGTTACAGCCCATAGAAACATGCCAAACTAAGTATGGAATCAATCTTTAGGATGTTTTTAACATAAAACTTAATTTATGCTCCAACCTGACAATTCCTTTGTCTGTACAAATGAAGTCGAACGTAGCTACCTTTCACGTGAGCGTGCCAGACCGAGGCTGTGGCACTCTGCCAGATCACTCACTCAAAGAGCTCTTATAAGCCCCTCCTTTAGAGTAGAATCCTCAAAACAGGTTCTAAATACTGTTGACATCTAGTGGAAGCCTTGGGAAGTGAAACAGAACTAATATTCCACTGTATCTTCAATGGGAGCTGAGTTGAAAAATTACCAACCTCATATTTCCCACTTCCTGGTTGGATTTTTTCTCAAGTTTTTGCCTGCCATATGAGTTCTGTTATACTCACAGACATCATTCAAACAGTTTCAGAGTGTTTTCTATCCAAATGTACTAATTATATGCATATTCTATATATATTCCATATCCTGCTTAATTTGGGCACGTTTTTCATCCAAGCTACCCAATACTGCCCCCTTCCCCAAAGAAGTTAATATAGTCCTGCAATCCTCTTAATGTAATTATTGGTGGAGAGTCATATCATTGAAGACATTCTTTTTTAGATATACTGTTAAAAATGGTGTAGGTCTTATTTATTTAAAGAGCATTTTGAAGTTAGAAGCAAAAGCCTACAACTATTTTAGCACTGTTTCGTGCTGCTCTGAGACAAGCATGACACAGGGATGCTTTAGCTAAATAGCCCAGTACTGTACTGCCGGACATCACGTTGTACAGCGCCATTTTTCCATTCCATCCTAACAGAAACCCAGAGGGTTTTTCATTTTTCATGGAATAGACACACCATAATATTAATCAAATTAATTAACCTGTTGCTTCTACTCGGGACGCTTGCGTCCCAACTAGAGCTCTGGAAATGCAAATGCGCTACGCTAAATGCTAATACTATTAGTTAAAACTCAAAAGTTCATTAAAATACACATGCAGGGTATCGAATTAAAGCTACACTCGTTGTGAATCCAGGCAACAAGTCAGATTTTTAAAATGCTTTTCGGCGAAAGCATGAGAAGCTATTATCTGATAGCATGTAACACCCAAAAAGACCCACAGGGGACGTAAACAAAATAATTAGCATTTCGGCGTTACACAAACCGCACAATAAAATAGAAAACAGTCATTACCTTTCACCATCTTCTTTGTTGGCACTCCTAGATGTCCCATAAACACTATTTGGGTCTTTATTTCGATTAAATCGGTCCATATAAAGCCTAGATATCGTTATATGTAGACTGTGTGATAAACGAAAAAAACATCGTTTCAAAACGTAACGTCATTTTTTAAAATTCAAAAAGTCGACATATGGAATCAGTTAACCTCTTGGATTTAGGGGGCGCTCTTTTAATTTTTGGATAAAAAAACGTTCCCGTTTTAAACAAGATATTTTGTCACGAAAAGATGCTCGACTATGCATATAATTGACAGCTTTGGAAAGAAAACACTCTGACGTTTCCAAAACTGCAAAGATATTATCTGTGTGTGCCACAGAACTGATGCTACAGGCGAAACCAAGATTACATTTCAAACAGGAAATGCCCCAGATTTTGAAGCGCTGTGTTCCAATGTCTCCTTATATGGCTGTGAATGCGCCAGGAATGAGCCTACACTTTCTGTCGTTTCCCCAAGGTGTCTGCAGCATTGTGACGTATTTGTAGGCATATCATTGGAAGATTGACAATTTTACACTACATCTACCAGGTGCTCGCTTGGTGTCCTCCGTCACAATTATTGCGTAATCTCCAGCTGCGTGTATTTTTCCATTTGCTTCCGAGGAGAAACCCAACTGCCACGAATGATTTATCATCGAATAGATATGTGAAAAACACCTTGAGGCTTGATTCTAAACAACGTTTGCCATGTTTCTGTCGATATTATGGAGTTCATTTGGAAAAAAAGATCGGCGTTGTAATGACTGAATTTTCGTTTTTTTCTTAGCCAAACGTGATGAACAAAATGGAGCGATTTCTCCTACACAAATAATATTTTTGGAAAAACTGAACATTTGCTATCTAACTGAGAGTCTCCTCATTGAAAACATCCGAAGTTCTTCAAAGGTAAATTATTTTATTTGAATGCTTTTCTGGTTTTTGTGAAAATGTTGCCTGCTGAATGCTAGGCTTAATGCTATGCTAGCTATCAATACTCTTACACAAATGCTTGTGTAGCTATGGTTGAAAAGCATATTTTGAAAATCTGAGATTACAGTGTTGTTAACAAAAGGCTAAGCTTGTGAGTGAATATATTTAATTTCATTTGCAATTTTCATGAATAGTTAACGTTGCGTTATGGTAATGAGCTTGAGGCTATGATTACGCTCCCGGATACGGGATTGCTCGACGCAAGAAGTTAATCCAGCCGCTATGTCCGATTTCAAAAAGGCTTTATGGCGAAAGCACACCATGCGTTTATGTTAGGTCAGCGCCTAGCCACAGGAAACCATACAGCCATTTTCCAGCCAAGGAGAGGTGTCACAAATGACAGAAATAGCATTAAAATGAATCACTTACCTTTGATGATTTTCATCTGATCAAATCAAATCAAATGTATTTATATAGCCCTTCGTACATCAGCTGATATCTCAAAGTGCTGTACAGAAACCCAGCCTAAAACCCCAAACAGCAAGCAATGCAGGTGTAGAAGCACGGTGGCTAGGAAAAACTCCCTAGAAAGGCCAAAACCTAGGAAGAAACCTAGAGAGGAACCAGGCTATGTGGGGTGGCCAGTCCTCTTCTGGCTGTGCCGGGTGGAGATTATAACAGAGCATGGCCAAGATGTTCAAATGTTCATAAATGACCAGCATGGTCGAATAATAATAAGGCAGAACAGTTGAAACTGGAGCAGCAGCACAGTCAGGTGGACTGGGGACAGCAAGGAGTCATCATGTCAGGTAGTCCTGGGGCACGGTCCTAGGGCTCAGGTCCTCCGAGAGAGAGAAAGAAAGAGAGAATTAGAGAGAGCATATGTGGGGTGGCCAGTCCTCTTCTGGCTGTGCCGGGTGGAGATTATAACAGAACATGGCCAAGATGTTCAAATGTTCATAAATGACCAGCATGGTTGAATAATAGTAAGGCAGAACAGTTGAAACTGGAGCAGCAGCATGGCCAGGTGGACTGGGGACAGCAAGGAGTCATCATGTCAGGTAGTCCTGGGGCATGGTCCTAGGGCTCAGGTCAGTTGAAACTGGAGCAGCAGCATGGCCAGGTGGACTGGGGACAGCAAAGGAGTCATCATGTCAGGTAGTCCTGGGGCATGGTCCTAGGGCTCAGGTCCTCCGAGAGAGAGAAAGAAAGAGAGAAGGAGAGAATTAGAGAACGCACACTTAGATTCACACAGGACACCGAATAGGACAGGCGAAGTACTCCAGATATAACAAACTGACCCTAGCCCCCCGACACATAAACTACTGCAGCATAAATACTGGAGGCTGAGACAGGAGGGGTCAGGAGACACTGTGGCCCCATCCGAGAACACCCCCAGACAGGGCCAAACAGGAAGGCACTCCCAGGTCTCCATGTTAGACAGTAAATATTTGTTTTATTTGATAAAGTTCATTTTTATGTCCAAATAGCTCCTTTTTGTTCGTATGTTTAGTCCAGTTATCCAAATGCACAAAGCGTGGGCACAAAGTCCAGACGAAAAGTAAAAAAAGTTCCATTAAAGTTTGTAGAAACATGTCAAACGATGTTTCTAATCAATCCTTAAAGTTTTTCTCATAAAAATTCAATAAATGTTTCAACCCGACGATACTGTTTACATTAGAAAGGAAAGGGAACGAACGTAGCGCATACGCGATTAACAACTCATGGCTTTCAGCTGAACCACTTGCTTTGAGTGGTCTTATTCTCTCCCCTTTCACAATAGAAGCCTGAAACAACTTCTAAAGACTGTTGACATCTACTGGAAGTCTTAAGAAGTGCAATTTGACCCCACAGACACTGGATATTCGATAGGCATTCATTTGAAAACTACAAACCTCAGAATTCCCACTTCCTGGTTGGATTTTCCCAGGTTTTTGCCTGCCATAAGAGTTATGTTATACTCAGACATTATTCTAACAGTTTTGGAAACGTTAGAGTGTTTTCTATCCAACTCTACTATTTATATGCATATTCTAGCTTCTGGGCCTGAGTAACAGGCAGTTTACTTTGGGCATGCTTTTCATCCAGACGTGAAAATACTGCCCCCTACCCAAGAGAGGTTAAGTCAAACAGCAGTCCGTTACCTTCCCAGCTACATCAGTCAAATAAAGAGTAGCTAGTTTACACACTGACAACAGCTGCCTCTGTTCGTACACTTTGAAGATTATGCGCAGTCCTAAATCCAGCCGTGTGAATCCACCAAACAGCATTCCCAACCGCTCTTAGGCGTCCGCATGGTCCTAATGCACACGGATGGCACTTTTTTTGTACAACAGTGCAATGATAAAACTGGAGGTGACAAATATGTCATTTCAGAATGTGGGTGGGGGGTCATGTCTCCCCTGTCACCAGTGAAAGTTGTGCCCATGTTCTCAAGAGTGTGAAACCTAGAGCGAGCTAGCAATTTGTATGTTCTATGTACTATGTAGAACTATGTCTACATTTATCTCCAAGTGACATGATAGACATGAGTTTGTGCATGTGTGTGGATGAGTGGGAGTTTGAGATTGGAGAGGTGTTCAACATAGTTTGATTGGAGCATAAGAGATCGGAGCGAGGGGTCACACCACATCAGCGACGGCACACGCTTGCCCGTCTCTTGTGCTCTCATAAACAGCATCCCAGCCTCTTATTATCAAATCAGAATTAATTGGTCGCGTACACAGACCATTATTGGCTAGGCTTTCTCTCCTAATCTCCTTCCCTCCTCATCACATGGTACTCTGGAGCCACCGGCCAGCAGGAGGGGACGGATGGAGAGGGAGAGAGAAAGAGAGAACAACAGCTGGTTCATATCAGGCTAAGAACATGATAAGTGAAGGATGGTGTAGAGGTACCATAGAGGCTGTAGAGCACGTGTCAATCTCATTCCACTGCGGGCCGAATGTCTGCAGATTTTCACACCTCCGTTGTACTTGATTGATGAAATAAGGTCACTAATTAGTAAGGAACTCCCCTCACCTGGTTGCCTTTGTCTTAATTGAAAGGAAAAACCTGCGGACACGAGGCCCTAAATGGAATGAGTTTGACACCCCTGTTGTAGAGGATGGGGAGATGTTGTGCTGCGCTGTGGTCGAAGAACTGTTCTTGGTCACCAATTATTCACATCCACATTTCTTCCCTTTGTTTTTTCCCTCTTTCTTTTTTTGGGAGTGAAAATCGTATTTCTGTGGTCCCTCTAAAAAAGCACAACTTTAGCTCAGAGCGCAAGAATTTGAAATAGGTAGTTTTGTAAATCCTTTGAACAGACATTGACTTTTTGACTGTTCAGATGGCCTTCATCATCAGAGCTGATCAAAGTTCACTTTTATTTTCTTCACATGTGACTGTGGACTGTATGGTGGAATACTGACTCCCCCAGGCAAAACTCCTTACGATGAATATTGAATCCTCAAATTTCCAAAGAAGTCTCTGACAGCAAAGACGTATTCTGAAGGCTAGTTTCCACAAGAGGTGAATACAAAATAAGACTATGGTATTTATCCAACCAAAACTGTGCCAGAAACCTTTGCTCCGAACATAACAAACATTCACAGTCATGAAATGGGACCATACAATTCTAGAAGGAGAACATCTCAGATGAAATATGATTGTGAATGTGCTACAGAATTATTGGGCATTAGTTGTTTCTGGGGGGTTTTCTGCCACGTCTCTCTAGTTCTTAAAACAAACATAAAAGGCTCCTATTTTCAGGAGGACATAATATTTTTTTTTGTACACAGGCATTGTCAGTATCCTGCTGAAGTAAAACAGAATTCCATTGTTGAACTTTTGTGTTTGGAGTCAGGTAAATTACACATAGATTGCTGAAGATTTTTTTTTTTTCATTTTTCATGGGAGAATTTCTGCTTATGGCCTTTTTCAATCTAATTTGCCAGCAATTATGATGAATTGCATCAATTTACAGGAGCCCAACAAAAACTCCTGTTATTGATGGGGATGCTTACAGGACACAGAGCAAGACTCTCACCTGTATTTATGAACTGGACTGGCCCAGTGCTGCGTTATCTAAAAACATACTGATAAAGGCCTAACATGCAAGGCAAGAGAAATGTCTCCTGGAACAATCTGGAAGAAATAAGAAAATAAACAAGAAACTGTGAAAAAAAGATACTTTCCGTGCTGCATGTGGATGTCAAAGGGAGATGAGAGGTGGGCAAGAGACAAGAGGGCATCCTGTCAGCATCTTTTGATTGCTCCTCCATGACTCTTCTAATCCGCCTTACCATTACCCCTGACGGTCAACTGTCCTGTGGTCAGGCGGTCAGCACCCCACATTTTCCATTTCAGCAGGGGAGAGCCACAGCATATTTTCTCATTTTGGCTTCCTCAATACAGTAAACCCACCATTAGCCAGTAAATAAGCAGGGAGGAAGGAAAGGAGAGAGGGAGGGTGGGAGAAGGGAGAAGAGGGTGCACAGAGGATAGAAATCTGTTTGTGCTGGGGGAGGGAGCTAACAATTTTCTGCATGAATTGGCTGGGCTCATCATAGCTGTCTCAGGAGATGTGTAGGTTGCATTGTGTGTGTGATGTGGCAGTAAACAGCAGCTTTCTTCTCTCACTCCCCCACTCTCCAATCCCTCCCCTACACTTTCATCCTTAGTCCTGTATCTATACTGC
Organism: Oncorhynchus nerka; assembly: GCF_034236695.1. Lineage (NCBI taxonomy): Eukaryota > Metazoa > Chordata > Actinopteri > Salmoniformes > Salmonidae > Oncorhynchus > Oncorhynchus nerka. Next base: position 70,174,793 of record NC_088405.1, read on the forward strand.
AGTAACACTGAACTCTGCTGGAATCGTATGTGTCAGTTATGCCCAGGTACACATGCAGTTTCAGTGATTATATTAGGTAACGCCCACCTGAAGTATGTACTTTGGTGGCAATTTGATTAGTCAAATGAATATAATGTGAAATTCCATGAAGGTGTTTCAGTACAGTGGTAATGTTGAGGAAAGAGTTTTTCTATGTGAGTGTTAATTATATTGTGTAACTTTGTTAACTTGGTTGTGAGTGTTTTCTAAGTTGTGTAAATTGGTTCAACTACTGTACATACAGTGACTTCGAAAGTGTTCAGACCCCTTGACTTTTTCCACATTTTGTTACGTTAGTCTTATTCTGAAATTGATTTTTTTTTAAAGAAAAGAATAGTCAGCACCTACACACAATACCCCATAATGACAAAGACAAATGTTGAGACATTTTATGACATTTTTGCAAATGTATAGAAAATATAAAAACATAAATACTCTTTATGGACATAAGCATTCAGACCCTTTGTTGAGACATGAAATTGAGGTCATGTGAATCCTGTTTCCATTGATCATCCTTGAGATGTTTCTACAACTTCATTGAAGCCCATCTGTGGTAAAGTCAATTGATTGGGCATGATTTGGAAAGGCACACACCCGCCTCTATAAGGTCCCACAGTTGACAGTAGATGTCAGAGAAAAAAACAACGTCGGAGGAATTGTCCATAGAGCCCCGAGACAGGATTGTGTCGAGGCACAGATCTGGAGAAGGGTACCAAAATAGTTCTGCAACATTGAAGGTCCCCAAGAACGCAGTGACCTCCATCATTCTTAAATGGAAGAAGTTTGGATCGACCAAGACTCTTTCTAGAGCTGGCCGCTGGGCAATCATGGAGAAGGGCCTTGATCAGGGAAGTGACCAAGAAGCCCATGGTTACTCTGACAGAGCTCTAGAGTTCCTCTGTGGAGATGGGAGAACCTTCCAGAAGAACAACCATCTCTGCAGCACTCCACCAATCAGGCCTTTATGGTAGAGTGGCCAGACGAAAGGCATGTGACATTCTATTTGGAGTTTGCCAAAAGGCACCTGACTCTCAGACCATGAGAAACAAGATTCTCTGGTCTGATGTAACCAAGATTGAACTCTTTGACCTGAATTCCAAGCGTCACGTCTGGAGGAAACCTGACACCATCCCTATGGTGAAGCATGGTGTTGGCATCATCATGCTGTGAGGATGTTTTTCAGCAGCAGGAACAATGAGACTAGTCAGGATTGAGGCAAAGATGAACAGAGCAAAGTACAGAGCAAAGAGAGATCCTTGAATGAAACCTGGTCAAGAGCGCTCAGGACCTCAGACTGGGGCAAAGGTTAACCTTCTGACAGGACAATGACCCTAAGCACACAGCCAAGACAAGACAGGAGTTGCTTTGTGACAAGTCTCTGAATGTCCTTGAGTGGCCCAGACAGAGCTCAGACTGAAAATAGCTGTGCAGCGACACTCCACATCCAACCTGACAGAGCTTGAGAGGATCTGCAGAGAGGAATGGGAGAAACTCTCCAAATACAGGTGTGCCAAGCTTGTAGCGTCATACCCAAGAAGACTCAAAGCTGTAATCGCTGCCAAAGGTGCTTCAACAAAGTACTGAGTAAAGGGTCTGAATACTTATGTAAATGTGATGTTTCAGTTCTTTTTAAACCTGTTTTTGCTTAGTCATTATGGGGTATTGTGTATAGATTGATAAGGGGGAAATAAATGTAATCAATTTTAGAATAAGACTGTAACCTAACAAAATGTGGAAAAAGTCAAGGGGTCTGAATACTTTCCGAAGGCACTATACAATATCTGAATTACGGGAGAACATACACACTACGTGACAAATGTATGTGGACATCTGCACGTCGAACATCTCATTCCAAAATCATGGGCATTAATATGGAGTTGGTCCCCCTTTGCTGCTATAACAGCCTCCACTCTTCTGGGAAGGCTTTCCACTAGATGTTGGAACATTGCTGAAGGAACTTGCTTCCATTCAGCCACAGGAGCATTAGTGTGGTTGGGCAGTGATGTTTGGCAATTAGGCCTGGCTCGCAGTCGGCATTCCAATTCATCCCAAAGGTGTTTGATGGGGGTTGAAGTCAGGGCTCTGTGCAGGCTAGTCAAGTTCTTCCAAACCAATCTCAAAAAAACAGTTCTGTATGGACCTCGTTTTGAGCACGGGAGCATTGTCATGCTGAAACAGGAAAGGGCCTTCCCCATGAAAAACCACCCAAACCATTATTCCTCCTCCGCCATACTTTAAAGTTGGCACAATGCATTCAGCAGGTAGCGTTTTCCTGGCATCTACCAAACCCAGATTAGTCCGTTGGACTAGCAGATGGTGAAGCGTGATTCATCACTCCAGAGAACGCGTTTCCACTGCTCCAGAGTCCAATGGCTGCGAGCTTTACACCACTTCAGCCGACACTTGGCATTGTACATGGTGAGCTTAGGCTTGTGTGCAGCTGCTTAGCCATGGAAACCCATTTCATGAAGCTCCTGACGAACAGTTCTTGTGCTGACGTTGCTTCCAGAGGCAGTTTGGAACTTGGTAGTGAGTGTTGCAATGTTTACACGCTTAAGCACTCAGCTGGCCTGTTCTGTGAGCTTGTGTGTCCTTCCATTTTATGGTTCAGCCATTGTTGCTCCTAGATGTTTCCACTTCACAATAACAGCACTGACAGTTAACCGGGGCAGCCTAGCAGTTCAGAAATGTTACGAACTGACTTGTTGGAAAGGTGGCATCTTATGACGGTGCCACGTTGAAAGTCACTGAGCTCTTCAGTAAGGCCATTCTACAGCCAATTTTTGTCTATGGAGACTGCATGGCTGTGTGCTCGATTTTTTACACCTGTGGCTGAAATAGCCGAATCTACTGATTTGAAGGGGTTTACACATACTTTTGTATGTATAGTGTACCTCCTGTTTTTCTGCAACATTTGTATAATATTTTCACTTTTCATATCTTTTACGTTTCCCAGTTCCTGTGTTGTGGTTTTGTATGTGTGTGTTTCAGGAAAATTGCTTCCTAGAATCCCCCAAGCAGCTGATTGTTCGACTCCATGGAAAATTGGAGCTGACCCCGCCCTCTTGTTAGAGGACGCAGCTGTCTTCAATTACAGACTCCTTCTCTAGCTATATAAGCCAGTGTTCTGTTGCTCAGCAGAGAGCTGAGTGTTATATTCTGGGTTGGTTGTTTTGCAGATAGAGCTGAGGGTTATATCCTGGGTTGGTTGTTTCGCAGATAGAGATGAGTGTGTCCTGTGTTGGTTATTGCTGAGAGACAGGTATTTGTTAAGTACTGTGTAGCCGCTGCTTCTAAGGTATGTGTGTCCCCATGAGTGTTTTTGATTATTGAAATTGTTTGTGATATTCTGTTTCATTTGTTCCCAGAATGGAAGAGGAAGGCACCTTGGGAGTGCTTTGGCGAGAGGTCTGCGGGCATACATATACCCGTAGTGTATATACTCTGTCTATGCACACTAGGTAAGACCTGGGTGGACTATCCCCTGTATTTTGGTTAGAGCACCAGGTGGTGCTAGTTAGGTAAGTAGTGGGTAGGCAGGAGAGGGGGCTTTGATATTTGCTTTGGTTCTGTCCAGACCCTTTTCCCAAAAATTACCGTGTGACGGAATAAATTCCCTGTAAACGGTAATATCTCTGACTAGCAGCCCACAAGGGGACATGACAGTGCAAGTGGGGAGAAATCTAGGATCCATTAAAACTCTTTCCCACTGCAAAATCTGGTTCAATCAATGTTTCAAAGTAATTTCAACCAAAAAATGGTGGCAAACTGATTCGATTTGAAAACGTTATCAACTCACAGGAATTTAGTTTTTTTTTCCCACCCAACTTTTAACCTAAATCCAAACACATGGTAACATGTTTTTTTATTTTCGTTGAATTCAACCAAATGTGAATCAAAACTAGACGTTGAACTGATGTCTGTTTCCAGTGGGTTGTGATGAGAAGGTGGATTCTCTGAATACTTCCAAGCTGCATACTTTTAGTACTTGGAGTCAACACTGAGAAGGTCAGTGATTATGCAGCGACTTGAAATTAAGGTTCTTTGCATTGTCCAACCTACCAGTAGTTGACCTAGAATTGACGGCGAGAAAAATAAATACCATTTACAAATGTTTTTAATGCGGTTAACACGTCTGACAGCAAATGTTGAAAACTCATTTAGCCCCTCAGTGTGAAGCAGCTGAATTTAATTTGCACAAATAAATTGAGCTATTCCCAAATGTCCACCACTCTGCTGGATGAAAAGCACTACAGGAGCTAAGCCCACAGAACTTCAGCCTGGGAGACAGACATTCACTGGGCTCAGCCAAGGCAACTTTGTCTACCAATCTATTGCCTGTCCGCCTCACACAATACAACAGATAAATACATTTAAATAGATCCCTCCCTTGCTAAACATTTGCTAAACCTCCCCAGAGAAACCTTAAGCTACGGTATCTAAGTGGTTGTGTGTCAGTTATTTTCACTGGGTGTGAAAATACTTTCTCTGCCACCACGTTCACTGCTAGAACCCTGTCCACCCAGGGTAGAGAGGAGTGGATGGTGCTAGTCTTGGCCTCCTCAATGGGAGGGAGGAGTGAGAGATTGAGGGTGTCAGGGAGGTGGCTGGTGGCACTGTGGAATGGCATGACCTGTGATCAATCCATAATCAAAGGGTGTGATGGGGCTGAGCGGGGCCCTTGAGGGGTTACTTGGTCTGCTGGCAGGCCATTTAAGGTAGAGATAAAAATATAAAAGAGAGGCTCATCGTCAAGGCTCAACCTCCGCATACATCAGGCGTCTCGCTCATTAACATCCTGCAGAATTACAGATGGCCCCGTCATACCTAGGGCCACATCACTTTCTCAGACCAGTCATCGTGCTAATGATCTCACCCCTTCCTCAAAACTCCCTCCCTTGTTGTCTGAGTGTGGGAAACGCTGTAAATCAAGAGGACTCTATGTATTTTGAAAGATAAGACGTTGAGGATTATAATAAATACCGCTTTGATGTCATACAATCAAGCCAAACACCGTGACTCCAAATGTGCAGTTCACATCTCCATATTATAAAACTCATGTCATATACAGTGTCAGCGTTTATGATCACTATGTTTGATGTACAGTTAGACGATGACATGGCGTCCTATCCTGGGTTGTCCTGAACAGAATGAGCATATGTTTGTCTATTGTGAAGAAAATTCGCCTGGACATGCACTCCTTCCTATGCACACCAAAATTATAATCTGTTTCCTTGAAACACTAATATTGTATTTTATAACTTAGGTAGTTATGTTGGCAATAGAACAGGTTTTCAAATGATGGCCACCTGACCCAGATTACGATATATAGTGGACTGTAGCTACAACCTACGGAAAGGAATGAAAGATTAAAAAAGACAGTACAGGGAGAAAGTGGAATCGCATTTCCGATGTGTGACAAGGACAACAAACCTTCATGGACTACAAGGGGAATATATACATCTTTGCTGTCACAAGGGGGTCCGCTAAAATGTTTTCCTCACAAGATGGGGGGGGGGGGGGGGGGGTATGGATGTGGGTACGCAGTTCTACAAACCACTGTGGCCCCTCATGATGAGTTTGTTTTTTTGGTGGCACCTACCCCCATCAAAGTTGCACATCCCTGCTCTACACACTGCCCTATCCCACCTGGACAATAACACCTTTGTGAGAATGTTGTTTATCGATTACAACTCAGCGTTCAACACCATAGTCCCCTCCAAGTGTGACACTAAACTCAAGGCCCTGGGTATTAGCACCTCCCTCTGCAACTGGATCCTGGACTTTCTGACAGGCAGACCCCCAGTGGTAAGGGTAGACAACTCCACCACACTGACCCTCAACATGTGGACCCCCCAGGGGTGCATGCTCAACTCCCTCCTGTAATCCCTGTATACCCACTACTGTGTGGCCATGCATGAGTCCAACACCATCATTACATTTGTGTTAATGGAATTTATGTTTAAATTAATGATTAGAATATTCACCCTGAAACCATAATTGTATGAAATTGATTAGAAGAATAAAATTAGTATTAATGATGTGTGTCGTTTTAGTCAGTAAAAGTATAATTAATGATTTGTGTGATGTGTGTAGAATTAGGGTAAAACATATCTGTACAAGATGTCTTTATAGTATCTTAAACACAGACTGTCCGAGCAAAATTCGGTGCCGACCTTGGCTAGGGTCCACTGAGAGATTTGGGAGAGGGCAGGGAGTACTTCTCACGGTCTCCGGATTCTTTGTCGGCTGGGCAGTGATACAGTATGTGTGTAGGATACCTACCGTTTGTGTGTATGTATGTGCATATGATATCTACTGTTCGTGTGGAAGTATGTGCGCCACTATAAAATTGATGTCTTTGTATTGTGGACTTCAGAACGTCCTCGTGAATAAACTGTACTGACCTTTTGCATAAGCTGAGTCTTTGACTAATTATTATTAAACCCATGGTCTTACAAACCTCGGGGATTGGTCAAAGCTATTGATTGATTGTTATTATCATTGGGATTGAAAATTCTCATGACAGTTTGCCAACAACGCGACGATGGTAGGCCTGATCGGCGACGGATACGAGGCTGCCAACAGGGAGGAGGTTAGAGCTGATTGTGGACTACAATAAATAGGGAGAGTTGCACACCCCTATTGTCATCAATGGGGCCGCAGTGGAGAGTGTCAAAAGCTTCAAGTTCCTCCACGTGAAAATCACAGAAATCCTGACATGGTTCCAATTACACCACCACTGTGATGAAGGCACAGCAGCACCTCTTCAACCTCAGGCGCCTGATTTTTTTGGGCCATGGAACCTTGGATCCTAAAGACATTCTACAGCTGCACAATCAAGAACAATCATGACCAGCTGCATCACCACCTGGTAAGGCAACTGCACATACTACCTCTTCTACACTCGTGGAAAAAAGGGCTCCAAAAGGGTTCTTTGGCTGTCCACATAGGAGAACCCTTCTTGGTTCTAGGTGCAACAATTTTGGTTCCAGGTAGAGCCCTCTGTTGAAAAGGCACTACTTGGAACCAAAAAGGGTTATTTAAAGGGTTATCCTATGAGGGCCAAAGAACCATTTTAGGTTCTAGATGGCACGCTAAGAGTGTGTTACTTGTACTACTTGTTATTTGACTTGACTCTTGTCATTATGATTAAGGTACTGCATTGCTGAGGGAGCTATTACATGAGCATTTCGACTGCACCTTTAATACCTGCTGTAAACTGAGACAAAAATGTCCTTATGGGCAAATGTGGATAATAACCATCATGTCAAAGTCACGCAATGATTTATGTTGTAGGCAGATTAAATACATTATGCTGAACTTTATGGTGGTTCTAAGTCCACGGTAATGCTGGTGGCATGATTATTGGTGTTTGGCTGCCAATCCAATAAAAATTATATTGCTCTTATCCATATTTCATCATATACAGTAACTTTATCAGCAAACTGTTGTCTAGGAAGCATTCGCCAAAACCAGGTTTGCCTAGTCCATTTATTTTAATAGTTGTGACAAAACCATCTGTAAAGTTGAAAATGCGATGGAAAATCATTTAACTTCAGATTTTAAAAATTTGGGACATTAATTGTATGTGCACTACGCATAACAGTAAAAAAAAAATCTGCAACATGTCAGTTTGATGGAAACAGACCACTTGTGGGAAAATGTGCAGATTTTAGAGTATTCAGATGAAGTGTCCTAATTCTCAGTCAAATATACTGCTGAATACTGATTTCCTATAGTCTTATACCAACTTAAGAACCCTTCAGTAAAGAAAAACAAAGGAAAGTGGAAACTAAAATGAAAAAAGGCCAATCTCAAACACAATTGATGACTGTGCCCTGTAACCAGACACCACACAGACAGCTTAAAGTTCTCTTTTGGGCGTGCATGCATAACATTGTCAGCACTACTTATTCCACAGCCAGAAGTCTCCCAAGTGTGTCTGCAGAACAGGGCCTCAGCACCTAATGTATAAATTAGTGGGAACAGAGGCCAACCCCTGACCAGCAGCTAGAGGTTATATAATTTTGTTGTTGGGGGGGGAGCACTACAGGCACAATGAACAAATTCACATAATTTCATAGCTCACAGCCACCCGTGGGCTGCCACTAAAAAGTCTAACATTTAAAAAAAAGTACAAATACAAAGCATTGATCACCATGATCTTACCACTGTTACAGACGCCTCTTGGAGGAGGAAACACAAAAACATGCTACATCTCAACTCCCCGTGGAGAGAAAAAGTGATCGTAGGTGCAGTGAAGGACGACAGTTTACAGGGAATTTATTATTCCTTAACACGGTAGGTGGGGAAAAGGGTCTGGAAAGAACCAAAGCAAAGAAAGTAAAAATGAAAGAGTACCCTCTCCTACCTTCCCTAACCTTTAGCACCACCTGGCGCGCTAACCAAAATACAGAGGATGGTCCACCCAGGTCTTATCTAGTGTGCATAGACAGATTAAATACTACGGGCTATATACATGCCCGCAGGCCTCTTGCCTAAACACTCCCAAGGTGCGTTCCCCAATACATTCCAGGTGACTACCTCATGAAGCTGGTTGAGAGAATGCCAAGAGTGTGCAAAGCTGTCATCAAGGCAAAGGGTGGCTACTTTGAAGAATCTTAAATATAAAATATATTTTGATTTGTTTACTTTTTGGTTACTACGTAGTTTTGATGTATTCACTATTATTCTATGTAGAAAACAGTAAAAAAAAAAGAAAATCCCTGGAATGAGTAGGTGTGTCCAAACCTTTGACAAGTACTGAATGTACAGTTGAAGTTGGAAGTTTACATATACATTAGCCAAATAGATTTAAACTTCCTGTCAAAATAATAGTAGAGAGAATGAGTTTATTCAGCTTTTATTTTCATCTCATCACATTCCCAGTGGGTCAGAAGTTTACATACACTCATAGCATTCGGTAGCATTTAAATTGTTTCACGACCAAGCTTTAACTGATGTCTTGAGATGTTGCTTCAATATATCCACATAATTTTCCTTCCTCATGCTATTTTGTGAAGTGCACCAGTCCATCCTGCAGCAAAGCACCCCCACAACATGCTGCCACACCCCGTGCTTCACGGTTGGGATGGTGTTCTTCGGCTTGCAAGCATAACGGTCATTATGGCCAAACCCTTTCCATTTTTGTTTCATCAGACCTGAGGACATTTCTCCAAAAAGTACGATCTTTGTCCCCATGTGCAGTTGCAAACCATAGTCTGGCTTTTTTTATGGCTGTTTTGGAGCCGTGGCTACTTCCTTGCTGAGGGGCCTTTCAGCAAACCAGGCTGTAGTCTTGTGAAACAGTGGATGTAAAGAATCTAGCTGTGTAGCTAGCTACAGTATGTAGCCAATCTGTGTATGGACCCTAAAGCATTAGGTTCTTAACTAATATTCAACTATGAACCTCAGCTATCATAGTTGTATCAATTTCAAGTCTGAATGGAATTAATGAAACCTATGGATAGAGTAGAATATAATAACTTTGTGCCAAGGATGCAAGTCCTATATACATGTACTGTAGTTATTACCACGCATGAGATTCCCACATTGTAGCCTGTACATTGAATATATTCATTGATCATGTACTCTTCCTTCGCAAATAAAGTTGCGGTTCAGGTATGAATCTGAGACATTATTTTTCAGTCATATCCAATACCAGGTGTATCAAACTCCATTCTACAGAAAAAAACAATGCATATCTAATTCCCTTCATCTGCATTAATCTGAGGACAATGGATGGTATTTCAATGAGATACTTAATTTCAATCAGTGGAGAATGTGATATGCTTTATTGAAAGTTCATTATCCAGGTGTTATAAATACATAATACATGGATTATAACAATTGTAATATTATAAATACAAGTTCTATCATATGGTGTGCATTATAAAACGAGGAAGACAGATGAGGTGGGGAGAGCGGTGGAGAGGACAGAAAGGGTAAACGTAACAGAGGCAGACAGCATATGATTAATGAATTACAGTGCTACCCTAATATTCTCACAGTTCATCACAATTACAGTGTCTCTAGCCGTCTCCTAACCAGCCTTGGGCCCCCAGTTGGCCCGAAGCTTATTTTAAGAGTGGGTGAGGTGTCAATGACGGACTGGCTTCCTCCCTCACATCAAAACATACCTGCAGACGAGAGAGATGGATAGAGAGAGAGCATGATTAAGAATTGTTTTTTTTATTTTAACATGGTCAGTCGTCATAATCATCAGGAGGTTAAATGCAAAACTGACCTTGGATCATTAACTCTGGGACTATTACATCTCTATCTGTATTTCAGATAGAGATGTAGATAGATCATTTGAATCAGCTGTGTAGTGCTAAGACAAAAACAAAAATGTGCACAGGTGTTTGGAGCATTCCGATATGCCACAGCTGGTGAGGTTTCAGGTTCACCTCGGTCTTTAAATGGTGCTTATTCCAACTCTGTGAAGTGCTGCAGATCTGCCCGCAGACGAGGTAGGAACACATATCCCACCCAGAAGGGGTGGATAGAATTCGACAGGTCAAGGTATCCTTCTTCCTCCAAACTGTGCATGTGAGACAGTTCCATGTACAACAGTGAGGAAGAGAGAAAAAGAACACAGAACAGGTTAATTACCTCTGGTTATGGACACTTTTGGCAGCAATAAAGTTTCCATGGCCTGTTCCTCGGACAGTGAACATCTGGCAATAGCTACATTTTCGACCCCTTGATCAGCTCTCACTCTGAGAGTAAAGAAAATAGCTTATTTTTTTGTAGATATGAAAACAATAACTGAGATATGACCGTACAACCTAAAGCAGCAGATGTCATTTTCAGGATTCGTCAATACAGCACAGAAAGCGTAACACCAGACTGGTATTGTGGTTGTTCATTAGGTGATGGGAAATATGCAATATGTATACAAAATAATATACTTTCCTTCCTTGAAAATTAATCTATACCGCCAAAGATGACAATGTTGTACCTTGAAAAAAAGCATTGGAATTAAAAGTGAAATGTTTAACCAATTAACCTGCTTCATTATTTATGTATTACCAGTTGATGAAGAACTCCAATTTGGAACATTTGTAAACAAGTAAGAATAAAAAATTCAAATAACTTCTTAGATTTGGAGACATTATACATCTTAGTAACTTATCAATTTATGATTTGTATCAATGTGGACGAGAGACAGGGGAGCAGGAACAGAGTCTCTTTGCCGAGCAATGCAACGAAGCTGGATCATTCTGGCAATGATACCATCACAATCTACACACTGCAAAGACTCCCTTAACTCTTCGCCATTGTACATGGCCCATTGCTCTGAGACTTTCTTTCACCATTCTAAAGCCCGCATGGGGCATCCTTGCCTTAATGGCGCTGACTTTCTGGTCTACATCTTCATCTGACATATGAGAATAGCATTTGACAGATGGTTAGCTTTTTTACAGAAGGATGAAAGAACACATTACACTTTCATGAAATATGATTATATACCTACTCTGAAACAAATAGGACATGGCCTGCTTACGAGTTGCCATGAAAGAAAGTTAGATTAATTCAACTGAAAATGGCGAGGACAGGTGTTCGTGGTTAAATGCTTTTGGTTAGCTTGAGAATAATAATTGCTTCCAGGATTTCTTTATTTGAACTATTTTCTACATTGTAGAATAGGGAAGACATCACAACTCTGAAATCAGTTAAGAATAAATTCTTATTTACAAGGACAGCCTACTCCTTCCTCCCCGTCGGGGAATTGAACCTTGGTGTCCGTCCAGTCCGCACGACACAGGGATTCTTTAGCTAAATAGCCCGGTACTGTACTGCCGACTGTCACGTTGTAGAGTGCCATATTTTCCATTCCATCCGAACAGAAACGCAGAGGGTTTTTGTTTTTCATGGAATAGAAATACCATAATACTAATCAAATTAATTAATCAAGTACCAGTCAAAGGTTTGGACATTCCAGGATGTTTCTATATTTGTACTATTTTCTACACTATGGAATAATAGTGAAGACATCACAACTATGAAACACATATGGAATCAGTTAAGAACAAATTCTTATTTACAAGGACAGCCTACTCCTTCCTCCTGGTTGGGGATTGAACCCCAGTCTCCCATGTACCTTAAATATGGAAGACTACCGAATGCTTCTCAAAGATGCCCTCTGGTGGTCAAACTAGCACTAACTTGGATTAACAGAAAAAAATGGCTGACAATTAAATGTGCCACAGAATGCTGCGACAACCCACAAGGTGTGCAGCAGTATGGCACAACTTTTAAAGGAGGAACCACTGTTCATCATAATTGGACGGGTCTCCTGTCACATATGCTATGGTTGCCCTTAGTTTGAAGATGTAATCCAGATACAGGTGTTTTCTCCATCTCCTTATCTATCATACTCAAATTCCACTACAGTCAGTCCTCCAGAAAGTGGAGAGCAAAGCTTATTCAGTTGTACTACACAATATATAAAAAAAAGCCGTGTTAGACAGGATTACTAGAGCGAAGGCAAGAAACGGTACCATGCCCTGTTGACAGCTGTCTGTAGACATTTAAAAGAGAAATGTGCATGTGGTCTGCAGCCACTGGAAGATAATAGCAGAAGGTGCACTCTGCTATTTTATATGTATAGTGAAGATAGGAGGTAACGACAGAGAATTGTTGAAGATGCACATGGTGTAATAATGGAGATTATCGAATGTATTTGGGAATAGTACTAAGTGAATGTGGATGTGAAAGTTGAGTATGGTTGTGTTAGTGTGGAAAGGACATGATATTTAAGCTGTTTGAATTGTGGATAATAAGCTGATTGATTGAAATGTAGGTGTTAATTTAAGGCGTCACGCCCTGACCTTAGAGATCCTTTTTATGTCTCTATCTTGGTTTGGTCAGGGCGTGAGTTGGGGTGGGCATTCTATGTTTTCTATTTCTGTGTGTTTGGCCGGGTGTGGTTCTCAGAGGCAGCTGTATATCGTTATCTCTGATTGAGAACCATACTTAGGTAGCCTTTTCCCACCTGTGTCTTGTGGGTAGTTGTTTTCTGTTTTTATGTATGCACCAGACAGAACTGTTTCATTCGTTCTCTTTGTTATTCAGTGTTCAGTCCTATTAATCAATCATGAACACTTACCACGCTGCGCTTTGGTCCACTTCTTAATGCAACGATGGCCGTGACAGAACTACCCACCACCAAAGGACCAAGCAGCGTGGCCAGGAGAGGCAGCCCCAATAAAAAAAAATTGGGGGGCACACGGGACGGTCGGATGGAACCAGAGCCAGTCAGGGTGAAATTGGAGGTGAGCGAAGGAAGCGAAGCAGAGGCAGTGAAGGAGATGATGTATAGATTGGATGAGAGAGTAATGAGTTGCTGTGTTGGTGCATGAGGCACGACATCCGCCCGACGGAGCATGTCCTCGAATTGATGCCACCTGAGTCAGCTCTCCATACTCGTCCTGAGGTGCGTGATAACCGTCTGGTGAAGACTGTGCCAGCCCCATGCACTAGGCCTCCTGTGCGCCTCCCCAGCCCTGCACTTCTTGTGCCAGCTTGGCGTTACAGATCTCCAGTATGCATTCTTAGTCCGGTGTACTACATTCCAGCTCCCCGCATCTGCCGGGCTAGGGTGAGGATCCAGCCAGGACGGATGGTGCCAGCCCTGCTCTCCAGACCTCCAGTGCGTCTCCTCAGGCCAGGATATCCCCCGTCGGCTCTAGGCACGGTCAGGTCAGAAGGTCAGAACGTGACAGCTGGATTCACAAGAAGTGTAGGCTTAATTTGCTATCTTGCATGTGTGATTTGAGGAAAGTTTGATTTTTATAGTAACTAGTGTCCCACATATCCCAGAGAGGTTAACCTCTTAGAACTCTCGCTCTATACTGCCCCTGTTGGAGAAAGTGCGTACCCATAGTAAACTGAACATATTTTTTCCCAAAATTGCTAATATATGCATATAAAAATTATTATTGAATAGAAAACACTCTAAAGTTTCTAAAACCGTTTAAATTATGTCTGTATGTAAAGCAGAACTCTCAGGAGAGCCATTCTCCCAAACACTCTGTGAACAATAGAAAAGTTGAGTCTACTTTGACGTCATCGCCAACACCCTTCCCAGGCAGCTACGGATCCAGGAACAGTCTCTATCTGTTCAGCGCGATGTCTGCTTTCAAATGGCGCGTTCACTGTGAGAATCGCACGAGCCCTGCACCTTTGGCGCGCGAATTGCGCTTGTCCCTCTCAAAACCGGGCACTCTATTGCGAGCGGCCGATTTGGAGTACGTCTTTTTCCAACATGCAGCATTTGAAGCCGGTTTGTCTGTTAGCGCTGTCCTTTGTTCTACATGCTAACAACAGCATACAGCTCGATTTTGCACATCGTTTGAGCCGTTTAATCGACATATAATATGTAAATTGGAAGTTTTGGTGCGCAAGAGTGCTGGACCAGAAGTGATTTTTGATGCATTTCAGCTGAAGCAGTTAGCATATGCTAATACAGGGACACGCAACGTGAAACCAAACGATTTATTGGGTAAGTATGACTCCTTCTACGTCTTCTGATGGAAGAACATCAAAGGTAAGGGAATATTTATGTGGTTATTTTGGGTTTCTGTGGACTCCAAACGTAGAGGAGACATATGCTAATATCTGAGCGCCGACTCATAGTATAGCCCAGTGAACGATGTCTGTAACGTTAAAAATAAATGTAATACAGCGGTTGCATTAAGAAGAAGTGTATCTTTGTAAATATATGTAGAACATGTATATTTAGTCATGTTTATTGCTTGTTATCTGTCGGAGCTATCATCATTTCTCCTGACATTTGAGTAGCATGTTTTTTTTTAAAAATGTCCTCAACCGAGATTTATGGATATTATATAGCATATTATTGAAAAAAAATTAAATGTACTGTGTAACATGTAATATTACTGTCATCTGATGAAGATTTTCAAAAGGTTAGTGAATTATTTATTTTTTAATCCTACTTTTAAATTGTATTTTTCTGGGACAAAATGCCTTTTGTTTCGGTGGTGATCTAATATAAATATGTGCTATGTTTTCGCTGTAAAACATTTTAGAAATCTGACTTGCTGGGTAGATAAACAACTTGTTTATCTTTCATTTGAGCTATTTTACTTGTTAATGTGTGGAGGTTAAATATTTTTAGGAATATTTTTTCGCATTGTGCGTTATGCTAATGAGCTTGAGCCGTAGTCACGATATCGGATCCGGGATGGGTCGGACTATGAGGTTAATGGATAATTTCATGAAAATTATTTTAAAGCATTGTAGGGGACTTGATTTACCCCTAACCAATAAAACTATACTTGCTTATGAGATTTCCTCCACCCTTGTAATACATTTTGAAATAAACCCATGCCCTATTAAATAGAACCAATGATTTTCTGTATTCACCTACTCAACCGTTTAACGTTTAACGTTAAGTAGAGACTTATTTTGGACAGAGCATGCCATCTACAAGGAAGGGACTGACAGACAGTGGAACCCAGTTAGTACATATTGATCCCTCTAAAGCATTACATATGACTCTTAAAATAATAAACATTTAACCTTTTCACATGTACCATCACACCGGTGTGATCATTCTACAGTGGTCCCTGAAGCGTACAATCACACCCTTGTGAATATAACGCTTATTTAGAACGCTTATTTAGAACGGACAGTTTCAAATGATGCAACAATCAGTATTTGAGCTGGCCACACTTTGTTTCAGAAACTATTTACACAAACAAAGTCCTTACAAAGTTATGTCCAGAATGTAAGCAGTTTATTTTTGGATGCAATGTTCAGATATTCACAGAAGAATCTATAGCAAAACACAATCATCCAAACCGGAAAAATGTAGGCTACATTTGTCCTTGTGCTAACTGAGGAAAGATTGACAACACAAGGGGTCATATTTGTATAACTCTCAGCTGACAAACTACAATATGAATTAGCTAATAGCAATTACTGTTTATAATTAATCACATCACGGGTGAGCTCACCATTGATAAAAATAATTGAGTTAAACACTTTCTAGAAATTGAAAGTAATCCGATGATTATTTTCAGCGTGCCGCCATGTTTTTTTTCCTCACAGAAATTAAAGATAATAAGACAAGATGAGTTTGGTCTGTTTATAGTATGCATTTTGAAGGGGTGTGTCGTCTACCATCGTTCACATCCCACCATTCACTTCCTGACGTTCTCAAAATAGGAGTGAACCCTTACTCACCTCATTTTGTTATAGCATCTTTGGTCAGACAGACGATTACGTGAAACCCAGAATGCATTGTATGTCAACAAACATGGCTCCACACACAGCTGGAATTAGCTTAGCTCATTTTAATCAGTACAACCTTCAAAAAAGTATTTTACACACATTATATGTGCCCCATTACAATCTATGCAAGAATCGGAATGCATGATTTATCACCGTTACTTGAAAACGTGAATAAAACAGTAAAAATATCAATAATTACCACACAAAACATTTTCTGATAGTTATTTATTCAAACAAATGGCGTGTGCCGGCAGTCAATCACATAACCTCTTACTCCCACTCTGAGCCATTCAGTGTTGTTTATGTATGTAGGTAGTGAGCTAAGCTGTAGCATTAGCAATGTCGTTCAAAAAGGAGACACTTCACAAACGCGGAAATTCTGGATATTTAAAAAAAATTCTGATAATGAGTCTGAGTATGAAATGTAAGTAGATCTAAGTAAATATTTTTAATACAGAATATTGAGCTGATAAGCCAGCATCAACTGGTTTTATATTTTGACTAGGTCATGTCCCGAGGACAATTTGTACAAAATTGTATTTCAATACAACAGGTTAAACTGACAATGTTTACTTTAGAAGGTGCCTATTTAGCTTGACGAGACATTATCATCTCATGTGTCTGAAGTATAATTCTGTATACGACTGATGGAATGTCTGCTACCAAATTTTTTTCATGTTGATCAATCATTCTGCATCTCTCCCTTTGTAAGGCTTCCTAAGGCAAGTGCCTTCGGAGCGCAGTTAAATGTACCCTGATCTAGCTGTCTAGGGAGCTCCCAAATTAAGTAAAGTCTGGCCATTTTGTTTGTTTTTACCCTACAATCTTTACCACACACACGCGAGCACCCACACACAACCCATCTGTTACTTAATGATTAACACTGTTTGATTTATTGGGTGGGGTCTTTTACTTTTTTTGTTTTTGTGAATTTTTCACTGGTCAGAAAGGATGCTGTACACAAATTACTTTTAAAAAAAAGTTTATATTCACTCACTTAATGGGGTTGAATGACCTCTGACCTCTATTCTGACTCTCTGGTGATGCCTGATCACCCTCACGAGAAAGACGAGACATTGGGGGATATTTAAACGGGCTATGTAAACACTAATAATTAGAAGAAGTTTATAATTGATCAATAGTCCTATGTGTGATTCGGACTACAAGAAGGACAGAGACAGAGTGCTGCCCCTGAATGTCACATGTCTCTAGTCTATTTTACCATTACCTTGTGGAATACAATTATTTCCTTTTGGAGTTATCAAGAGTTTTAATTCTAATTTGATTTATTATGATAATTTGTTATTTTTGATTCAACGTGTGTCCAAAGGGGGAATTACCAGTCCTCTGGGCCTTTGGTAAATATGCTAATTAATTTTCTTCACATGTCTGCCAGGGAAAGGGAAAAGATGTTGGTAATGGCTAACAGTTGCTCCAAATGGATTGAAGTTTTCCCCACCTCGAGTGATATATTTGTATTGCTGTAGTTGTTTTGTTTTCTTTGTTTTTGTCTTGCTTCAATAACAAATCTCACCAGATTGGATCTGCTGGATGGTCGGGACTTCTCCCTAAGGATTAGCCCTCTAACTCTCTAAAGTGGTAACTCTGCGGTGAGATCGCCAAGATGATAGGGGAGTATAAGCCAAAATGTTTTCAGCTGTGTTATTCTCTTTGACATTTTTTTCCTCAGAAATCTGTATTAAGAATATTGGTATTAGTAATAAATAGTTACACAGCACATATTTTGTCTAGATTTCCTGAATCAGGTAGTAGTAATAATTTGTCATACAGTAAATAATGTCTGGATTTCCTGAATCAGAAATGCCCTAAACTAAACTGTTATCCTGTTCTGTCCTCTCTCGAGATTATGGCGAAGGTTACCACAGATGGTATATAGATGCATGGAAGAAAATTCAGCCGAGAACAGTGTAAACCTCACCCCCTCTAACTGGCTGAAATAATTGTGAAAATGGCGTTCAGGATGGTACTTCACCACTTCTACCGTGAGACCTGAGTTAATTGTGCCCATAATTGATTTAGGCTCAGCCAAAATGGTTGATTTTGGAAGTCTGCACACTGAGAAATGTATAGTAATTTAGGTTAAGAATGCATTGAGACCCCAATCTGTTATTACCACAATTGATGAGAATAGTTCATTAATGATGGAAATAAAATGTGAATATACACTATGTCAATATAAATATGCATTCTGCCAGTATCGGTGTGTGTTAAATTGAGGGTCTTAAATTAAAGTGATAGAACCAATGTGAAGCACTAAGGACTGTCATTCTAAATTTGGGTTGGATAATTGATCAATAATTATAAATATGATTTGTATAAGCAAAGCTTCTAGACAGAGCTATGCCCCTAAATTGTGAGGAGGGACACTAGATTGTATCTTGGGCTAGCCTTGCCCCAATCTCATTTTTATCAAGGTTGGTGTGAAACTGTTAAAACAACTGTTCTCTCTTTTTCCTGTGAAAGTCAATATGCATGTGCCCTAGACCAAATTTGGGAGATCTCTAGAGACATAGAGAAAATTGGCAATGCTAAAATAATTGCGTAAATTGGCACTGCAAAACAGAGAGGCTCTTTATGAAGTGTCTGGTTTTATGTATTGATTTCACTCCTGTTAATAGAAGTATAATCTTTATTATGATTTATTATAATGATGTATTTTGATATAGAAGCTAAAACCTAAATGTTTACATTAAAATGTATTGATGAGGTATCAGGGAATGTGCTGGAAATATTTAAAGTTTGTGCTTTTCTATTAACTAATTTCTGTGTTCTGTTCATCTATTCAGTAGCTGTAATTTGGCAGTACGCTCACACCTTTGTTTTGAGAACGAAAGATATGTCCGTTTCAAGGTCTTAGCTTAGTAAAAAGAAGCCTCATGAGGAATTTGTCAAAAGTTATGTACCAGTATTGGTTGGTCACATGAATTAAACATGCTAAATCATGCAAATATAACTTGTGAGTGATAGCCATATATAGGACAACTGCTGGGTCTGCCCCAGCAGAGCTCCTGATTGACATGTGTACTATGGTGCATTGAGTTGGTTGGAACCTCTCCAGTGCGCTGATAATAAAGGATGATTCGT